>NC_037670.1:91661634-91961634 GCF_003255815.1 Theropithecus gelada
TGCAAATGGACAACAAAAGCAAGCAGGGGTAGCTATTCTTATATCACAGTGTCTAGCACTGACCCTATACTTCAAGAGGCATTATTACCCTAGAAGGAATTACTTATCCCCATGACTTGAGTATAGAATTCAAAGAACTACCTATGCAAAAGAGACTAGAGATTTTGACCACAGTCCTTTTTGTCTTTAGGGGAGAAGGACAATTTAAGAGGGCTTCAGAGAGGTGTTAGGTCTATATTATTACATAAATGTGAATTTAATCAATTGCCCTGCCAACTTGCATTTACTTAACCAACACTAGTCCTGAATTAAAGACTTCTTGGGTGGGCACGGTAGTTCAGATCTGTAATCCCAGCAGTTTCAGGGGCCAAAGTGGGAAGATCGCTTAAGACCAGGAGTTAGAGACCAGCTTGGGCAACATAGCGAAATCCTATCTCTACAAAAAATATCAGAAAGTTATCTGGGCATGGTGATATGTGCTTGTAGTCCTAGCTACTCAGAAGGATGAGGCAGAAGTGTGACTTGAGCCCGAGAGGTGGAGCCTGCAGTGAGCTGTGGTAGAGCCACGGCACTCTAGCCTGGGAGACAGAGCAAGACCCTATCTCTAAAAGGAAAAGAAAAATAAATAAAATACCTCTTTATCTATGAAGCCTATGAGTAAATCCAACTGAAAACCTGGTCACATTTTGTTGAGTTTGCTAGGTTTTATTTCTCACCAACACCAGTTCCATATCAGATGCTTAAACAGGTAAGTTTCCTTAGCTTGGATATTTCCAGGTAATTTATTCTTAAGCTTCCACTTCATAAAATAGCTTTGGACCAAGGCATTATTTCCACATAGACTCATCAAATACAATTTTATTATCTCAGTTTGAAAGCAAATTTTAAATAGACTGCCAAATATTTGCTAAAGATTTCATTTATTTTTGAGTGAATTCTCTCTTTTTAATCTTGTTCTTACTGGCACTTCAGAAATGTTTCCTCTAGGGTCAATAGGTGCATCAGACCACTATGGCACACATATAACTGTGTTACTAACGTGCACGCTCTGCACATGTATCCAGAACTTAAAGCAAAATAATAATAAAAAAGAAATATTTTCTCCAACTTTTTAAATCTCAAAAATGGATCTAATAATAAATTATCTATTGGATAACCAGTAGTCTATACTTTGTCCCTTTGATCTAGTGATGTGCAATTTTGCCTCAAAGAATGTGAGAAAACATCCCTGATTTTTTCAAAAGCTTCTGATAAGGAAGGCCCAATATTGATCAGTAGGTTAAAATTATAACACAAGCAACTCTCCTTGGTTTGTGTATTCACTGTTGGCAAAAGACCCATATTTACAGTAAAGAGATAACAAGAGTCTCTGTCAGGGGCTTGAGCACTTTATTTTGAAAGTAACACAGGGGCTGCCGACTTGGCAGAACCAAATGTACACATAGAACAAGCAACAGCTGAGAAAATGCTACTTAGGATAGATTTAATTCTGCAGGGGTAATTGATCCTTTTAAAATGTAAGTTTATTTCTGGTCACAACAGTCTGACTTCTGATAGCGACTAAATGTATTTTAGCAGTACAGCTTGGAAAACAGTGACTTGTTGTGATTGTTTTAAACTTTGCAGTGGCACCCCCTTAAAATGAGATTCAAAACACAATTTAACAGTTTTGTCTCAATTTATTATACGAGTTTCATAATAAAACAGGGATATTTCTAGTTACTAAGAGACCTGTCTTTAATGTGAGCACTCCTACTAAACAAAAGCCTTATAAATTATGGTTTCTAATTTTTGGCTACAATTATGATGTAGCTACCTTCTTAACAATGTAGCTTACTATATATATGCTACTTAAACTCCTAATGCACGTTATTTAAATAAATAAGAAAATGTATTTGAATTGTGACAGTTCTTTCTGAGTGTCAAGAGGGAAAATAAGGACAACTTAAGATACACATAATTACAGTGCAGTAGAATTGTGTATAACTGTCTCCAATACATGGCTCTGGCCCTTTAAAAATGAAAAAGCTAAACAGGCAGTATGTTTAAATAGACCGCACTTTCTATTGATTGATTTTATATTGTCTGTGCCTTTGATCACCGTTTAAGAGAACATGGCTTCAGGCGGGCTATAGAACACCTAAAGATAAAACTTTAAAGACTCAAGTGATGTTTTGTCAAGGAAAGCAAGCACTTAGCCAAAGGGCATCCTACATAAATTTGATCTTTCTTCAGCGAGTGCCCCTGAACTGGCCGTTAGAAATTCTCCCTTTATTTCAGCTCGGTCCAAGAAGGAAACTAATTAAACCTGCATCCAGGTAAAGTTGATAAAGCTGGAAGAAGAGCTTGCAGCTTGGAGACAAGAACAGAAACACCGTATGCTGTTTCAGCCAGCCAGTGGGCAAAAGGCTGTGGGAAAGTTCTTATGCTTGGACATGAAATGATTCGATGGCGGAACTGAGTCATGTCATTGGGAATTCATATTATCCTTTATATTGAAAGATAAGAAGGTGCCGCTAACAGTGGTGCTATGCTTTCTGTACTGCATCCTTTTTATCTTGAAAGCTCAAAATTTAGGGAACAATTTGGTGCAGTGTGATGCTCCTCAAATGATCTGTGGAGTAGACCAGCTTTTGCCTTAGCATTTTCCCCCAATTTGTCATGGATCAATACTTATATGAAATATACTACAAATGCATTGCTAAAATATGAAATAAAAAGCAAAGACCTTCAATTTATAAGCCTCAGGTTTTTTACATTTAACAGGTATAAAATTACTTTGTCAAGGCATCCAAAAGTATCTACAATGCTACCTCCTAATTCCTGGACTCATCTCCTTGTAGAATGGCAAAGGGTCTGTAGACCACACTTGAGGTGTTACAGGTGTGGTAGGTAGACTTTGGTTTCAGACAGGCTTATGTTTAGATCCCTTTTGTCACTTCTTTGTTTAACTTGAGAAAGTCACTGGTTTAATGATGCATAAGAGGCACAGAATCAGCACACATTTCCTAATCTTACTAGTATCATGTACAAGATCCATTTTGTAAATGTGAAAATATTGAGACATCCTGTATTCTTTTCTTCATTGCTGCCACCTGAAATTATCAGCAGAAAACAGATCTTCTCTAGGTTTCTTCCATTACTGTTAAGATATCATTTAGTTCATCACAGATACTAATAAGGCAGGGACTTGCTAACAATTCAGCCCAAATAAGGTCACAAGTTGGTTTCTGGTTGGGAGATTGAAAAGACAGCATAACCACAGCTACAGCAGAGAGCTCAAATGAGCAGTTCTAGTGACCAGATGATGTCTTGTCTTAGGGTGACCTATGGCTTACCCGAGAGGAGGGTAATGAGCAGTGGAGAACTCAATAAATATTTGTCAAATGAATGCTGGGAGTAACTTTCTGAGTTGACAACAGATTTGCCTTGGGTGAAAACATAGATAATATGTTACTTCCTGTCCAAAATCATTGTTATTTTACTAGTGCGAGCATATGATCTTCTAGCCACACACTAGCCTACTCACTGAAGCAGCAGATTTTTTAGCTGTGAAGCTTTATCGTCAAATGCACCCTTAAATGGAATCCAACTGTATAAAAAGATGAGAGCACAGTTGTGCTGGTTGAAGCAGGAGGAGTTGAAAGACAGGCCTTTGTCTATTTTGCCTACCTGATACAAATGCCTAAGACTCAATAGAGCACAATTTGAAACCATTGCCTTAAAACACCACTGAACTCCATGGATAGTTCAAATGTTGAGTCAAATGAATGGCCAAATTATTGAAAATAGCCAAGCGTAGTTTCCATCTATAATTGGCAGATGTTCCCTTAGTTCTCGGTTCTCCATCGAGATATCTCGAAGATGTTGCCACACGTTTATCGTAAGCCCACTACCAACTTACCTGCAAAAGATTATCTTCTCTCAGGCTTTTTGGTCCCTTTCTTTGTTTCTAAAAATTCTACTCTAATATCTCCTCTGCTATAAACCAGCACACTGTCTTTCTTATTAAAAAAGCATTATACACTCAACTCAAGGGCTCTGCTGTACTATCAGAGACTGCAGGTATAATGGACAAAGAAAGCTAGACAAGTTGTCCACACTCTTTTTTTCATAGTCTTCACTCTTGCCTGGTTAGAGCATTCAGTGTGCTTTTTTTTTTTTTTTTTTTTTTTTTCCCCCAAAGATTGCAACTGTGAGTATCAAGGGAATTAAGCATAACATTGATGTAATTGAGCTTGTATCTATTGCTGTGGGGGATAAATTGTCTATATAATTCTATGTCTGTAGGTCCTTAGACTTTACCACTTCAGATTCAGTAATGAATAGAGGCAGAGTTTATAGTAACCCGATATATTTAGGGATTTGATTGGATTTTCTTTTTTTTCTTTCTGAGGTTTTGTCTTTTAGTATGTGACCATAATAGCTCTTGTAATGCAATTACTTTGCTAAATCAATGTTAATGAAATCAAAACACTATCGTTATATAATGTTTCAGAACACAGATGACAGCTTCATTGTATGCATTCAAGATGAACTATCTCTACAGATGAGTAACATCAAGGGAGTCCCTCTATAAGTCAGGTCAGCCATATTCTACAACTCTATAAGACTGTAGACTTTAGTCAATCTCATATTCATGATTTTCATCCAAAATATTTAATCTTGCTCATTTACAATGGTATGCTTTAGAAGCATACAATAGTCATTTCCTTTCTTAGACCTTATCCTTTATAATTTCTGAACTTGCTAACATATAAGCAGTATTATGGTCACTCTTACAAATAACTCTGTTAGAGTGAATTTATTTATATTTGGCTGGATTATAGAAATCAAATAATAAAACCTTAGGAAAATAAAACAGTCTTGAAAATATATTTCTTTTCCTTCTATGCAGAATTTGGGAAGACAACTAAAAGCAAATTCCATATAACCTCTGAGGTTTTTAAATATTACATATACCAAAACACTTAATGTTTTCCAAGAAATGTTAGTATGCTATATCAACTCTATAAATCCTCTTGAGAATTAACTAATTATTTTGAAAGAAAGTTTGGTCTCAAATTTAAAATAAATATCAAATTGGGAAAGACTGGGATTTTCTGGAAGTCTTCTCTGAATAAACCCCAGACTAAATCTATGCATTTCTTAAAGGAGTTGAGAGAATTTACCTGATGCTAAACCACAAAAGAACACCCACACTGTTAAGCAAGGCCAGAGATTGTTCCACAGCATGTAGGTGCTGAATGGAAGAAGCTAATGAGAAAAAGAATGATTGTGACAAGCAATTATGTCACCTATGTGAACAGCTTAATTTTCTAAATTAGCCACTTTGATAATTATGACATCTCATTTGTCTTTTAATTCCATGAGGCCTGAAGTTTACCTTTGATTTTTTCCAATCCGATAAGAGGCTTTGATAAGCCAAGGGTCTATTATGTGTCTGAAAAATTCAGATTTCAGGCTGATTGGCCTTGCTGTTTGCTTGAGCCAGAGCAAATGGCTCTCTCTACAAGAGCTCTCCAAGCCTTGCTTTCCTCACTTCTGTTTGCAATAGAGATGGAAGAGAAAGGGGAGGGGGCAGAAGAGGTTGCAAAGCAAATTAATAGTGTCAACAGGACTAAAGAGAAAACTATTCAGCCTCCTCCAGGGAAAAGGCAAACTGTTTTTCAAGTACATTAAAAATCACTTTAGTAGCATCCACTTTACATGCATGCCCCCAAATTACCAAGCTAATTACAAATTATTCTCATCTGCTTATTGAAGCACTTTCAAGATCTTCCAAAGGATACGTATTTTTTTGTTGTTGTTCTTATATTGACTTGGGAGGTTTATAAAAAATCTTGGGGCCTGTATAGCCAAGTATATTAGAAATATAGATTTCATGAAAGGTGAATCCCAGTGACCTCTTCAGACTGGATTTCTGAAGCTGAGTTATATGCACAATGAGGAGAAGTCCTGACTTCATCGATTTGCAGAAATTTTGTAACCAGCTGATCTCTCGTACTTGACTGTGTGCATGTGTACTTGGCAGGAGGATGCCCAGATGTGCCAAATAAGGTGACAGGACATGTGCACATGGTCTTCCAGAGATAAGGGCCTATACTGCGAGTTCAGATCACAGCATGGTTCCTAAAACACTTAGGAAGGTCAGGAAAATTGATTTAGCCCATCACATTATGAGGGTGGATTATACATAGCTGTGTATAAAAAGGTAGGGCCGTGGCTGAAGGAGGCAGCTCTCAGGAATGAAGAGACGGCTTCGCTCTTCATGCACACACATCATACCCACAAACACATATATGCCTATATCCAACCATGGCCTGAACAGACACTGTCAATGATTGGGTGACACTTGGTCTCCTATTTTCAACATACTCCAAAGGCACTATGTTATTTCGTGTCTTTCCTATACAAGGTTTCCCTTAAGGTTTATTTTAAGTGGATCTTATCTAGAAAAAGATTTGTTTTGCATATTCCTGGGCATCTCACATTTTAGGATTGGTACTAAAGTAATTGATTTGAACCAGTGGTTCCCAAACCTGAGTGATCAGATTTACCCTCTTGCATGTAAAATATTGGGCATCCCAGCAGTGGTCTGGAACCCTTCCTAGTCTTTGAGATTGTGCCCAGATATTCTCGGGCTTCTGAAGAACTCTGCCACTGTGACTACTTAGAATATAAGAAATGCCTTGGGGGTTAAATCTCCAATGATGTGTGGTGGGCCTGGAGTTGTTACCACCAGTGACATCAGAATTATAAACTCTGCCACAAACAGAGCCAGGCACTCAGGTTTGAATCAGAATTTTTTTTAAGCCACCCATTCTCTTCTTTTTTTAAAAAAAATATACTGAAAGTATTTATAAAGGATATTTATAAATAAATTTGTCAAATCTTCATTAGCTTAAATATATCTGTCAAACTTACCATTAACTTGTTTATCATTTTTGTTTTTTGAATAGATGGGTTAATTTTTTTAATTCAGGTATAACTTACATAAGTAAAATTCACCTTTTTAAAAAGTGCATAATTCTACAGGATTATACAAATACATACAATTATGTAACCCACACTACCATCAAGAACAGTTCTGTCAGCCCAAAACGCTCTTCCATGCCTCTTGTAGTCAGACCCCTGGCCCCCAAACCCCTGACAACAACTGGTCTCCTTTCTTCAGAGTTTTACTTTTTCCAGAATGCCATTTAAATGAAATCGTACAGAATTTAGCATTTTTGCTTCGACGTGCATTTGAGATACGTCCATGTTGTTTTGGGTATCAGTACTTCTTTCCTTTCAACTGATGAGTATTATCCCTTATATGGATGAACTGCAGTTACCCATTTATACACCAAAAGACATTTGGATTGTTTGAAGTTTTTGGAGATTACAAATACAGTCACTATAAGCATTCATGTATTTGAGTTGGGATTTATCAGACGGATCCAGCTTCCAGAATCTAGGATTAGTGCGAAACAAATTCACAGGATGATGATTCACAGAATGAATCATTCCAGCACCTGATCTCTACCTTCCTTGGACACTGGATCCTCCAGGTCTCCTAGGGAGACTTATTTAACTTCTTGTGCAAAACTTCTTAAAATTCACACTAGAGAAAGTCTTGATATCTTTTGTTTTCCCAGAAATAAATTTTCTACACACTAATTAATGAAGAAATACACAGTCGTACCTCTGTATCTGAGGAGGATTGGTTCCAGGACCTCTCTTGGATATTAAAATTCACAGATGCTTAAGTCTCTGATATAAAATGAGATAGTATTTGCATATAATCTATGCACATCCTCCCATATACTTTAAATCATCTCTAGGTTACTTATAATACCTAATACAATGTAAATACTATGTAAACAATTATTATATTGTATTGTTTAGGAAATAATGACAAGGGAAAAAAGTCTATACATGTTCAGTATAGATGCAATGGTTTTCTCTGAATATTTTTGAACCTTGGTTGGTTGAATCTATGGATGCAGAGTCCATGGATACAGAGGACTGACTGTATGCGTAAGTCCTACAACCTGTATTTGTCGCTTTGACTACAGTTTAAAAGAAACATTTCTTAGTTGTCGAGGATTCCAACACCTTGAATTAGTCTTCCTTTCTTTTCACATCTGGTGTATTGTGGAGTATGCTCTTGACATTTAAATGGAGACATTTAGTTATTTATTTGGTTTAGTATATTTTAAGTTTCCCAGTAGAATGAAAATCTTACTGTTTCTGAAAATCACAGAAATCATGGCTGAGAGAGAGAGAGAGAAATGTCTAGAAAGAGTGCTCATGCATGACCTGAGAGCTTTGAAGTCATGTAATACATTTAGCCTTTTAATAGGTGATCCCAACTTTAAGGAATGGCAGTATGAGAAAATCCCTGTTAATAAGCCATGCATATCAGGTTCTGGATAGTCAGATCCAGAATCATTTCTTTCAGAAAGCATTCTCCAGCGGTTCCTATTTGGAAAACAACTCTCTCATCCTTGTAGTGCATTTAAAATGTCCCCCTTCCAGCAGCATAGCTATCGCATCAAGCAAGATAAAGCATAGTTTTATTTTTTATGGTAGTTTTATTTTACTGAAGGGTAATGACTACTCATCCTCCATGTATTTGGGGAGTGGGAGCTATGAGGGGCTGTGGAAAATAGTCAGGCCTGTTGATTTTTTCATGAGATCATTTTTCCCTTGACATGCAATTTGATGCTTAACAATTTTTCTGAAAGTCAAAAGGAGTACTACGTTCCCTAATTTTCACAGAGCTATAAATAGCCCCTCACAAAGCATAATTGTATAAAAGAGATGACACTTCTTTATGAAAGAATTTCCACTGGAAAGATAAAAGGAGGTCAAAACTCTTATGTGAGACATGTATTTTCAAGTATTCATAAAAATAGAAATCATCAGCAGTGGGAAAATTCTTCATGATAGACAGTCACATATAAGATACTGGAGCCAAAGCCATTTTTACAGGCGCCAACTGTAGTTTGAATGGAATCCAGCCAAGAAGCGACTGCTAGGCATTTAACTCAAGTGCCAATAAAAAGGAGGAGCATGCGTGCTCTCTCTCTCTCTCTCTTTCTCTCTCTCTCGAGCGCGCGCGCGCAGACACACACACACACACACACACACACACACACACACACACGCACACGCACACACACACTCCAGCTTGTGGAGGTATTTGCCAGAAACATTTCCAGGCTTCTGCCATCTGGGTCCTACAGCCAACAGTCAGGTCCTGTGGTGACTCCAGCTGCTGACTCCTGCTCCTAGAGGTAGGATAATGTGGAAAAGATGAAAAGGGGAAAAATCAGAAGAGCAGTGCAGCAGTTGGAAGGATCTGCTAGAGAGCATTTTGATAACATCAAGATCCCAATTAGCTTGTAATGATTCCCATGCCATGAAAACTTTAAGAAGTCCACTTGCAAGTGATTAGACATGCATTGGCATTGTTTTTGTTATTTATAAATCACCAGAGACACATAGGACAATTTATAAAACATTACAAAAGACCGGGACGCTGTCTCATTGGGTTTATGGGCATGAAAAAACAAAAAAAATAAAAAAAAGGTGGACAGGCGGGGCGCAGTGGCTCACGCCTGTAATCCCAGCATTTTGGGAGGCTGAGGCGGGCGAATCACGAGATGAAGAGATTGAGACCATCCTGGCTAACACGGTGGAACCCTGTCTCCACAAAAATACAAAAAATTAACCGAGCGTGGTGGCGGGCACCTGTAGTCCCAGCTACTCGGGAGGCTGAGGCAGGACAATCGCGTGAAACCAGGAGGCGGAGCTTGCAGTGAGGAGAGATGCCTCACTGCACTCCAGCCTGGGCTACAGAGGGATACTCTGCCTCAAAATAAAATAAAATAAAATAAAATAAAATAAAATAAAAATACATAAATAAAAAAATTTTTAAAAGGTGGACAACATATGAATTACTTAAGAAATCACTGGTGGTCATGACACTGAGCCAACTTATCTTGTGTCCTTCCCATGTGCCAGGCACTGAGTTAAGACTTTACATAAGCTCTCAATTTTAACCCTTACAACACCGCATAAGGAAGGTGTTCTCAATAGACTCATTTTACAAACAAGTAAACTGATTTTCGAGGAATTAAGTGACTTGCTCAATATCTTACAGCTTGTATGAGGTAGTGGCAGGATTTGAAACCAAGTTGTGTCTTATTTTAGAACGAATGCTCTGAACTTCTGCCATACTGCCTCTCCATGGGAGTGTGCTGAGTTATTCCTCCATGAACTAAAAAAAGTTTCAGTGGGCCTTGGGGCTCAAGCCTGTAATTCCAGCACTTTGGGACTCCAGGGCAGGAGGATCACTTGATCTCAGGAGTTCCAGACCAGCCTGGGCAATATAGCGAGACCCTGTCTCTATACAAAATACGAAAAAATTGGCCAGGTGTGGTGGTGCACCTCTAATTCAGCTACTCAGGAGGCTGAGATGGGAGGATTGCCCAGGAGATTGAGGCTGCTGAGAGCTATGATTGCTCCACTGCTCTCCAGCCTGGGCTACAGAGCTTATTCTAAATGTATAATAAGGGGATGCTAGACCAGCAAAGCATAGACAGTAGACAGTAGTTCTTCTGGCATTTTCCATGCAAATGAGTCTCTTCAAGCCACCCAGTTCCGCATGTTACTGTATTCTATAGCCCTCTATAGGGCACAGAAGTCAGATACCTCCTCTCGATAATAATGATTACATTGCCCCAGCATCCTTTATCTACAGGGTCACCGCATTGGGTCCTTAGACAACTTAGTTCTTGCACAGAGAATAAAACATCACTATTCACTTCTTTTTTCATTTTTATAAGGATGAGTGTTAGGGCTGGAATTAAAGCTGAAAGTTGAGATTACTTCTTGGCAGCAAATGTTGTTCTATCTTTGCTTCAAGTGTCTGTGCCTCTCTGTTGATTACCTCCGGCCACACTCTCAGTTATTACACACAACAAAAGGGTGGGGGTTTGCAGAGGGAGAAAAAAAACTAAGTAGGGTCAGATTCTTGTTCACCTCATCATTTGGTTCATTTCTTCCGTGCTTAGAACTCCCTTTGTCATCAAGGAGAAAGAGAACCTGGGGGAGGAAGGGAAAGATGACTGGGCCTCAAGTCGTTTATAACCACAGGCAACTAGATCATTTTATACCAAAATGATGCTTTCTCAAAATCTCATCATTCATAGCAGAAGTATTTCTTACGGAGTAATATTCCTGTGCTTGTGAAAATATTGTGTGCAGTTGAACTTGCTTAATCTGTGAACATTTTGCCTCTTCGAAGAGTTGGGGAAAGGGTATTATGTCATTATAGTGTTAAAACGCATCAGTGACTTGATCATTTGAAATGCTTTAATAAAAATGAATCCTGTTAGCTGATTCTGATTATCTAGCACCAGACTTTATAGGCTTTTAAGACATTTTCCAGTTGTCAGATTTGTTTCTTTCTGTGAGACATTTAAATATTTAGATTCAATTCTTTCTGGGTATTCTAAATATAGGAAACAGATGTCTTAATAGCAGAAATATTAACAAGATTACTCTGTGGACTGTCTTCTCTAATGGTCTTTTGAAAATCATATTACTGGATTATGTATCAAATATCTTTGCTTAATGTGAAGTAGTGGGTAGAGACCCAAGATTCAGTCTTGTTAAGAGGAGGTATTTGTTTTTTTAAAAAAAATACATTATTATGGCTGGTATGGTTTAGCTGTGTCCCCACCTAAATCTTATCTTGAATTGTAGTTCTCATAATCCCCGTGTGTCATGGGAGGGACCCAGTGGGAGGAAAGTGAATCATGGGGGTGGTTATCCCCATGCTGTTCTTGTGATAGTGAGTGAGTTCTCACGAGATCTGATGGTTTTATAAGGGGATTTCCCCTCTTTGCTCAGCACTTCTTCCTGCTGCCATGTGAAGAAGGATGTATTTTCTTCCCCTCCCACCATGATTGTAAGTTTCCTGAGGCCTCCCCAGCCCAGCAGAACTGTGAGTCAATTAAACCTCTTTTCTTTATGTAAATTGCCCAGTCTTGAGTCTATCTTTATTAGCAGTGTGAGAATGGACTAATATAATGGCCAATTAGAAAGAGCAAAATATGGCTCACTGAGCTCATCCAAAAACTTCCCCAATAGTAGTAGCTTTCAATACAGGCTATTTTGTGTGACAGGGAAGTATGCATTTACATGTGTGCTTCTCATATATTTCTTGAACTCTTCAGCAAAACTCATTTCCATACATGAACAGGTATATTATACATTCTTGCATGGGTGCATGTACATACACACGCACGCGTGCACACACACACACACTGATTTTTATGGTAAGGTAATAGGAATCCTGCAGGCAGAAATAATTTTTATATACCAAGCAATTATACTTTTCATTGCAAGTGTTTTCTTCTTACCCTGGGACTTTTCTCCTATTTTAGCTAGACCAGGAAGAATCTACTTTTTCAGGCAAGGGGGGTCTTACCACAGCAAAGTAGATAGAAAATGTCCGATGCACCAGAAAGAAGACTCAAACCACAAGTTGGAAGAAGCTCCCCCACAATTCTATACCCAATCCCAAGTGCATATACAAATTCATGGGATAGAGGAGTACAGAGAAAATAAATGAGAGTATTGGACTTGGAGGGACTGAATAGAGAGGAGAGTGTCAGTATATAGAACATACCCCCTCCACACCCTCCTAATTGGCACTCCCCTCAAGCCAGGTGGCTCCAAGAGCTTGTGATCAGTGCAGTCACACAGGGTCCTGTGCTTAGAAAGGCCCAGAGTTAAGATGTAATACTCTGGGCCTATTGTCTTAAAATTCTCTTTATCTTAATTTTGTGTTTTGGCAGTGAAGTCTGATAGTACAATGGAGCCTAGACTCTGCATGGTCCCACTTCCTGTCACTCCCAACTTTCCAGGGATGGTTCTTGGATACACTCTGGTGCCCTGGCTTCTCTCAACCACCTTCTAATTTCCCAGAAGCCTCTACTACTCTCTATGGCCCACCCCAAGGACCTGGCTGTGAGCATGGGGAGGGTCTGAGCGTGTGTGTGCCTCAGGGAGTCTCCAGGTTGGGCATGGTGGTGGCTGTATCAACTTGAAGCTGGCATCACCACGTGTGTTTTGCAGGCACTTTGACTGGGCAAGCCTCTTGAAACCACCTTTGCAAAGATTATGACAGTAAGAGAAATCTAGCATGGCTGACTCAGTCTTTCTTCTAGTTTCCCAGGGTGACTGTCCTTGCTTATTCCTGGGCGTCAGCCAAGCTAACCATGGGAGGAATTTAGTTTATAGTTCAAGCTTAAAGCAAAGATAATAATAGTCCCTCCCTAAAACTGCCCAACTCTTTATTTGGGTGTTGAAACTGCCTTTGTAAAACTAATGAAAGGCCATGAGACTAGAATTATGTAAGTGGCCCGAATTCTGCTAAAATATGTGGCGTAGTTTCTGTAATCCCTTACTACTCAGGTGTCATGTGGCTAGAAGGCACAAGATTTGTGACTTCCCCAATTGTTCCTATAGATAACATCACTGTTGTAGAACCTAAGATTAGTCTTTTGAGATGTTTTTAGACTGACCCCACCCAGACTTGTGACTCATGACTCAACTGGTCCTATGGCCCCCCAGAGGCAGACTCAGCACATAAGGACCAGTGTCCACACCCTAATGATTGCACTCCCCAACCAATTAGCAGCACCCATTCCCAAGTCCCCTGCCCACAAAACTATCCTTGAAAACCTTAACCTCCAAGCTTTCTAGGAGACTGATTTGAGTAATAACTCCATCTCTCATATGGCTGGTCTCACATAAATTAAACTCTTTCTTTACTGCAGTACCACAGTCTCAGTAAACTGGTTTTGTCTGTGCAGTGAGCAGGGAGAACCCACTGGGCAATTATACTCTCATGGGCAATTATACTCTCGCCTAGCCTCCATCCTGGTACAAAACCCATCTTGACATGGAGATTGCAACCCCTCAATTGTTCTGTCCACCATGGGTTGGAGTAGCAAACCGTTTGGAAGGAGAGATTGACTTCCCCATCTCTATTGCTGCAAAATGAATTACAATTCCATGCCTGAACACAACACATATTAGTTATCTCACAGTTTTTGTGGGTCAGGAGTCTGGACACAGCTTAAATGTGTTCTCTGTACAAGGTCTCACCAGGCTGCAATCAAGGCATTGGGAAAGGTGTGCTCTGATTTGAAAGTTTGCCTAGGGGAAAGTCGATTTCAAAGATGCCTCTAATGGTTGGAAGAATTCACCTCCTTGTGATTGGAGGACTGAGTCTTCAGTTTTTGCTGGCTGTTGGCTGGGGACTGCTCTCAGCAAATAAATGCAGTTCCCTGCCATGTGACCTTCTTCATGGGCAGTTTCCAACATGGCTATCTCCTTGCTTAAGGCTAGAAGAATAATTTCCTCCTTTGATTTAATTACCTTTACCATATTCTACTAGTCAGAAACAAGTCTGAGGTCCAGCCCTTACTCAGAAGGGAAGAGATTATGCTGGCATAACAAAAGGAATCAGAGATTACAAGGCCACTTTAGAATTCTGTCAACTATACCCAGATGTGTTTCCTTTTCTCAAAGAGTTTGTATTCTAGCTGAGGAAACAAGACCAACACTTCCAAAACATTGCGACATGGAGTGAAACATTTCCATGGCTTCCAGGAAGGCATCGTCCTGCCTGCCTGCTTTTAACAGTTCTGAGAAGGATAAACAAGGAGTGATTGTAAAGCACTAGGCCAATTCTGCAGTCATGTGTGTGTCAATAACTTACTTGTTTGTGCTGCCAGAATGACTTTGGGTAAATTACCTCCTCTGGTGTACTAGTTTATTCCGTTTTTATAACTTAAAGAAAAGAAATGTCTTCCTTCCTCTTTCTTATGACCAGTCCCACACAATTCTCTAAGAGGATGCTGAGCATATGGTCTTCTCTGAGTCTGGGTCTGCAGCTTCTCTTCTGTATGGCCATTATTTAGCCTGCAAATAGGAAGAAAGGCTCCACCTTCCCCACTGATTGCCAAGTGGGACTGGGAGCCAGCTGTCATTAGAGAGAGTTCATCCAGCATTTGGTGGATGCAGGTTTGGAACAGGATCAGAATTCTACTGTCAGGCCAGGTAAGATTATAGCATTATGGAGATGTAATACAAAATGCCCAGAAAATGGAGAAAGTTTCTACATAGTAAAGATGGGAGTCAGCTGCAACATGGAAGAATGGGGTGGGGACACATAAGGAACAAAATATTTATCTTAAAAATCTCAAATTTTGCATCACAATCTAATCTTGGGTCCTGTGAAGACTAGACTAAATCCCAGGAGTGTCTACGTTCTTAGGAGGTGGAACAGCTCCACATAATGAATGGAAAGGACTTTTATAAAGGCGAATCCTGTGGTATAAAAGTCACTCAACCCAATTACTGCACTACAATAATAACAATGTTTTTTAAATTGCAGAATGTATGCTGATTAATTCCATAGAGGATTCTGAAACTCCTTTAAATCAGAGAAGTACTGTTTATACAAAAATCAGAATATCACTTACTTTTCCAGAGCACCTTCTATTTCTGCTATTAAAGTGACTCGTCCAAGATTCACTCCATAACTGGTAACTTGTAGACAGTGACTTGGGATATTTTATAGAAAATTTATTTTAAAATACATGCTGTAGCTGTAATTTACCACCTCCCATGGAAAAGAATGGTAGGCAAACTCTGAACTAATGCCCAGTGGAAAAGGATGCTAGGCATTAGGAAGGCGATACTGTGGCATAAAATGTGTTTAGACAGATTTTTCTGTCTGGTGTTACCCACAGAAAAACCTGCACAGCGACACTAACATAGAACCCTCTGTGTATTAGTTGGTACTCACACTGCTATAAATAAATATCTGAGACTGGGTAATTTATAAAGAAAAGAGGTTTAATTCGCTTACGGTTCTGGAGGCTGTACAGGAAACGTAGCTCCTTCTGCTTCTGGGGAGGCCTCAGGAAGCTTCCAATCATGGTGGAAGGCAAAAGGGGAGTGAGACACTTCACATGGCCAGAGTAGGAGGAAGAGAGAGAAGGGGGAGGTGCCACACACTTTTAAATGTCCAGATCTCATGAGAACTCTATCACCATACAGTACCAAGGGGAGATGGTACTAAACCATTCATGAGAACTGCACTCCCATGATCCAGTCACCTCCCATCAGGCCCGCTCCAACACGAGAGATTACAATTTGACATGAAATTTGGTGGGCACACAGATCCAAACCATATCATTCCACTTCTGGCTCCTCCAAATCTCATGTCCCTCTCACATTGCAAAATAAAATAATCTCTTCCCAATAGTTCCCCAAAATCTTAACTCCTTCCAGCATACTCAAAAGTCCCAAGTCCCAAGTCTCATCTGAGACAAGGCTAATCATCCCTTCCACCTATGAGCCTGTAAAATAAAAAAACAAGTTAGTTACTTTCTAGATACAATGGGGGTACAGGCATTGGGTAAACACTCCTATTCTAAAAGGGAGACATCAGCCAAAAGAAAGGAGCTACAGGTCCCATGCAAGTTTGAAACCCAGCAAGGCAGCCATTAAATCTTAAAGTTCCAAAATAATCTTCTTCAACTCCATGTCTCATGTACAGGGCACACTGGGGCAAGGGGTAAATTCCCAAAGCCTTGAGAATTCTTTACCTTATACCATGCATATTTGGGGCCAAATCATTACTCAGCAACTCTCTGGTGAACTTTTCTTCTACCACAGATTAGACCTTATTCCTTATTTTCACTAATTTAATAATTATTTAAGTACTCCCTCTGGGCAAAACACTATGCTAATGTAATAGAAAAAGCAATAAATGATAAACACAGACCAGCCGCACCATCTTACAACTTACATTCTAGACAACACAGCTTTTTGCTTAGAAGTCATCTTTCTTTCAAGTCTTATGTGATAAAATGTTTAAAAGAAGTTGTCTGCTCATATTTCAGTCATAAACACACAGTTTTTCATTCAATAATTTGTGTAATGATTTTTCCTATGGTCAATTACTGAATCTGAACACTTACTGATCTTGTTTTGTTCCATGGTAATTTTCCTTATCAGTCCTCCACTCTCTCTTTGGGGAGCTGTGTCAAGCATGATATTCTTTTTATTTGTGTTTTCATTACATTCTTATCTTCTTAATATATACCTCTTTGATTGCTACCAACTATAAAAAGTGTTCTTGGCTAAATACAATAGAAATATTTCTGAAACATTGCATGCAAATTGGATTTTTGTAAATTAAATCACATTTATACTTAGACTGTAATTTCAGAAGTATAGTACAAAAGAATGTACATTGCTTCAAGAAATGGTCAAATAATTTCTGATGCCTACTTGCAATTATTAAGTGGATATGCCTGCATCTTTTCACTTTGTATAGAACATACAGGGTAGGATCAGTAAAGCAGACTTCGAAAAAAAATCCACTGTCCAATGAAGGTAGTATTTTACTTCAATATTGAACACATTTTTCTGGAAACCCTATCTGCATTTCAAACTTACGATGCTGAATTAGAGTTAGTCCTTTCTTTGATGGTGGTTGATTCAATTATTTCACTCTGAAGAAACAGGCTTGGAGCATGTTCTCTACCATCTAAATTTTGCCTTCAGGTTATTCTGACAATTTTGGATTATCATCTAAAATATTTAATCCATTTCTGTCCTTCTCTGACACCTCGCAAGTGTTTCAACTTTCTCTCTTCAACACAGGTCAATATAGTTCCAAATGTAAATCCTGCTGAAAAATTCAAACAGGAGAGGGATATAGCTGTAGAATGGAACTAGCTTTTGTTGAGTATCTTCTGTGTGTCAAATCCAAAACCAGGTACTCCATATGCATACATTAGTTCTCATTTCATCATACACCAATGCTAGGAAGAATATTAGTGTATTCATTTTACAGTTGAGGAAACTGTACTGTGGTTTTGAGACATTAAGTAACTTGCCCAAGGGCACATTATTAATATGTGTAGTGTGGTCCAGGGGAGAGAATAGGGTTGTGGGAATCAATCAAACACTAGACCTGCATGACACCGGGAAAAATACTTAAAGTCCCTAAGCCTCAGGCTTTTTTCTACAAAATAGGCCTTCTTCCAGTTTCATGGGGAAGATAAAAATAATGTATGCACAATGTCTAGCAAATGATAGGTGCTCAATAAATTACAGCAATGGTTTTATACAAAACCCACCAACTCCAAATTCACATCCAGAGTTCCTCCCAGTACCTCACCCATTTATTTTTACTTTTATTTATTTATTTTTTTTGAGACAGAGTCTCGCTTTGTCTCCCAGGCTGGAGTGTAGTGGTGTGATCTCGCCTCACTGCAAGCTCCGCCTCCCGGGTTCACGCCATTCTCCTTTCTCAGCCTCCCCAGTAGCTGGAACTACAGGCGCCCACCACCACGCCCGGCTAATTTTTTGTATTTTTAGTAGAGATGGGATTTCACCGTGTTAGCCAGGATGGTCTCGATCTCCTGACCTCGTGATCCGCCCGCCTCGGCCTCCCAAAGTGCTGGGATTACAGGCGTGAGCCACACGTGCCTGGCCACCTCACCCATTTAAAATGACGATTTAGCTATGGAAACCAAGAACCCTCACAATAATCCCTCACACAATGTTATTCTTGGGAAAGTTTTTGAAAAACTAGGGCATCTTCTTGATTTCCCTAACATCAGTCAGCAAAAAATGTCAGCAAGAAAGCAGCCTGTACAAGCTGAATTCTAGTCCTGGCTCTAACATGAGCTGCATGACCTTGGGTGAGTCATCTTATTCTCTGAGTTTCAGTTTCTTTTTGCCCTAAAGTGGCAAAATCAGATGAGATGACCTCTAAGGTGCCCTCTGGCTCTGTGATTCTCATTTGACCAGGACCTGGGGGACATATTCTGAGTTTTCTTTGTGTGACTCCTTTCTTTAATAAGTCTGTCAGGCAGAAACTAAACCTAGAGAAGTGAACGATCAGTTGATCATTTAAAAGTCCATTTCCTCATTCTCTGTTCCAGTTTATCAGGGATCTTGTCATTGAACCACACAACATGTAGGCTAGAGCCAGAAAAACTACCTACAATAGAGCTTCTTTCAGTCAAGATGGGTTGAAAAGTACCAAAGAAGTTGATGATGAGAGATAACTGCTGGTCAGCATGTATCGTCGACCATGTAACTCTCCTTGTCAAATTAAAAATTGAAAAGGCCCTTTGAACAACAAGAACAGCTTTTCTGTAGCTTTGGTATCTGCCATCAGGAAACAAAATTAACCATCTGAGGGCCATTCAATAAGGAATCACCCTCTGTTGCATTTTGTCAGTTTGCAATGGATAGGACATTTCAGCATCAGTCAGTGTCTAAAAACCACATGGCCCAGTGCTCTCTTCAAAGGGATACCACAGTGGCTATGTACTACACCTGAAAGTTAAATGTGTAATTTATTAAAATTTCTTGGCTCCTGATTCTTTTGGTTTATGTGTTTTCAATCTATATCTTTTAAAAAGTATGATTCAAAAACTCTACTCAATAAATATCAACCAAGTGTCTGCTGTTTTCCAGTGTCTGAGACAGGTATGAAAACGATGGAGCAAAGAAAATGGCATTTCAAATAAATAAAACATGGTATCTGCCTCAAAGAAGCTTAAGAGTTTAAAAATTGCCTTAGCAATTTTTAGTAGTTTTGAGTCCTAAGAGTTGAAAATGAGAGCCTAGCTAAACTTTTTTTTTAAAAGGATTGAAATAATTTTTCTAGTAGATGGGAAAGCCCAGTCCATTGGGAGGGATGTTGAGGGGGTGTGACGGAAGAAAAGCAGCTGGCTCTCGTTCTCTATCCCTGTATCTGTCAGGATTGTTGGTTCTTCTCATATTTCTCCGGGTTTTGCGATCCTAACCAGAGCACGGAGCAGGGAAGGGACTATATGTGTTAGACAAAGTTGGCGGTTAGTAAATGTTGTCTTTTGCCTGATTCTGATTTATATGTATGAGCATAAATAAAAGGTTAAGAAAGACTTGCTCAGTCACCAAGTAGCTCGCAACATGGCTTTTGCCATAATCAAGATTCGGGTGAAGGGAGAGGCAAGGATGAGAGGTGAGAAATCATTTCCCTGTCGTTAGTTACCCTCTCAGTCATGAGGTGAGAATTAGGCTATGACATTTTATGACCTGATTTGATGACTAAAATTTAATTTAAAGGCTGGTATCTGAACATTGAGTTGAAGATTCCACTCCAAGTATGTTATCTTACTGATTCATATAGTTTATAATCAGAAACCCTGATTAAATTTTAGATATGTTTTCTTTATACATTATTATTGATATACTCACTAACAAATCATTCACAGAAAGCATATTTTACTTATCCATATTACATGCAATGAAGAGAATGGATTCTGGATTATACTGAATATATAACTGCTAAGCTTTTAATATTACTCTTCAGGTCTGAAAAAATCAGAACTGTATCATGATCTGCATTTTGAACTTCCTGAAGACAATATTGAAATTTTTCCCCCATGAAATGCAGTGAAGAAATATGAAACCTTCAGTGAGTTTTCACAGGGAAAATCCTTGTTCATCATCATCTTGCTACTCCCTTCCTGCTATCCCCACTAACTGCATCCTGATTTAGGATGCTATGGCCTCTGCAATTACTTCCTGCCTGTCTTTCTTTCTTTCTTTTTTTTCTTTCTTTCTTTCTTTTCTTTTCTTTTCTTTCTTTCTTTCTTTCTTTCTTTCTTTCTTTCTTTCTTTCTTTCTTTCTTTCTTTCTTTCTTTCTTTCCTTCCTTCCTTCTTTCTTTCTTTCTCTTTCCTTCCTTCCTTGTCTTTCTTTCTTTCTTTCTTTCTTTCTTTCTTTCTTTCTTTCTTTCTTTCTTTCTTTCTTTCTTTCTTTCTTTCTTTCTTTCTTCCTTTCTTTCTTTCTTTCTTTCTTTCTTCTTCCTTCCTTCCTTCCTTCCTTCCTTCCTTCATTCTTTTTTCAGACACAGTCTTGCTCTGTCACCCAGGATAGAGTGCAGTGGTGCAATCTCAGCTCATTGCAGCCTTCACCTCCTCCCAGGTTCAAGCAATTCACCTTCCTCAGCCTCCTGAGTAGCTGGGATTACAGGGGTCCACCACCATCCCCAGCTAATTTTTGTATTTTTAGTAGAGACAGGATTTCACCATGTTGACCAGGTGGGTCTCGAACTCCTGAGCTCAAGTGATCTGCCTGCCTCAGCCTCCTCAAGTGCTGGGATTACAGGTGTGAGCCACTGCACTCGACACCTCTCTTCCCTTTTCTAATCCCTCCCTCCCACACCTGCCAAATTAATAGTCATAAAATTCTACATCCTTCATAACATTTACCTGTGCAATCTTCAATGTCTCTCCAGTGCTTGCAAGACACAGTTGAAATACCTGAATTTCATACTCAAAGCTAAACTGACTGGCTCTGGTATAGAAGCTCAGCCTTCCTGTGGTCCAGAAAAGCTGGACATTCACTATGGTGCCTTCCTTGACACTCTTCTTTCCTGCCTAGACTTCTCCTCCTCTCATTTGTCATTCTTTATATCTTACCCATTCTTCAAGGTCTTCTTACAACTCCTGCTTTGATCACTCTAGCCAGCAGATATCTTAGGCATGCATTCCACCACAGTCATGTAACAAGCCATCCTCTCCTGCCTTCTCATTTCTATTCAGTCTTATCTGACTTATACCTTGCTTCTGACGCAATTGGGTTTCAGAGACCATAAGTTATACCCTTTTCTAATCTCCAAAACATAGAACAAAGAAGAGGCTTTGTCAAGATTGTGGTGTTTAATTTTTTTTATCTTGATAAATTTTTTTAAAGAAACCAGTTGGTCCATTGTTATGAAAAACAAACCATACAAATATAGAAGTCAAATAGAGGAGTAATAGTAATAGTCCCGAGAATGTCAAAGTGAACTGTTTTTCACAATGCTAGTAATTGACTGAGGATACTTGGCCAGTTATTTAACCCATCAAGCAGGTGTTGGCAAAGTTTACATGTTATTTGTCCTTGTTGGGGACACCGTGAAGTGAAAGTGATTTTGCTTGTGTTACCACTTTTCTTGATAATACCAATTTCCAGCAGAGTCTCCAAAGGAGAGTCGTTCAGTTGGAGGGAAATGAGAAAAACTCAGTGAGCTAATCCATGTGGGTTAGTATGAATGGAAACTGCAAACATTGAGAATTCCAGAGCTGACAATGGAGGGGAAAAATAAAATCACCAAGTAAGGAGGAGCCACTATACTCTGAGTTCCTGAAACTCAAAGATTCTCCATTCCCTTGGGAAATTTCTTTAATGATTATTGCCTCCAGCAACAGAATGGCCTCAGGAAAATAGCTCTGCCTTTAAAACCTCAACTCAAGCATAGATAAGCCACTCTCCCCTCAATTAATCATAACATTTTCTGGAAAGTTGAAGGATAAATCTCCATGTGGGCAGAAAACCTAATCCACACCTATGAATTCATGAATTCTTCAGAAGTTCTTCTCTTCTTAGGTGTCCATTTCTGGTCCTACCGCATGTGAAAAGGAATATACCAACTTCCTCATGCTAGCTGTCCAGAATTGCTGAGAAGTGCCCAGAGATAAAAACATCATGAAGGACAGCTGGGGTCGCTCCTCCTGGCATGTGGGGAGGTTGGCTCCTCACCTCTGGAATAAGAATTAACTTTAAGATGATGCATCAGGATGACCATCTCAACTCATAGTCTTACAAGGGAGAAGGGGCTGGACTTGTCCTCATTCTTCCCACATAGAGTTCTTCATATTCATCTTCAAACTTTAGGATATCTTTTCCCTAACAAAGTAGACTACAAAGTTTGGATTAGAAGGAGACAAGAATGTGATCTTCCTAAAAGGAAGTCCTAGCTTCTGTACCTTCTTGTTTGAGTAAGTTATAATAGGAGTGAAAAAGGAAGAAAATTCATCCTAAAAGAAAAATTTCAAAAATAGAGGTATGTATACACTTGTTCACATATATCTAATTAGTATCCACCTAATTTCTAGACCTAATGCATAAATATTTTCCTTATAATATATACTGATGTGCAATAAAAGTGTTATTAAGCACTGGTGCCTATGATAATACCTGGCAATGTAGTAGGCGCTCAATAGTTATTTGTTGAATAAATGAGAGTGTTGGAAACTAGTGATGCAGAATCAAAGATCATAATAATTATTACCATTTGAGGACTTAGTACATGTAATTGAGAGTCTATTATCTATAATCCTCACAAGAAGAGACGCAACAAGTTTATTACTCCTATTTTTGCAAGTGGGGAAACAGGTTTATTGAGGCTAAGTAATTTGCTTAAGGTCACCCAGCTAATGAGTGGTGAAGTCAATGTTTGATATTAGCTTTCTTATTGAAAAATGTGCCCTTTTTTCCTACCCACTACACTAATGCTGTAGGGGGAGAAATAGCAACTCCAGTAAGAAAATGAAGACTCTTTCCTCCGACAAATTTCTGCTGCCCATCGATACTCACCGGGTCTACCCTCACCCTACTCCTTTCCAAGATATTGCTACTGCCAGAGTACAGAGTACATTAAGAGAGTCTCAGAGCTTATTTGCTCATAACTTTGGACAACCTCCAAGAGTCTTCTAGATTCAAAGGGTCTCACAGCTAAAAACTCTAGATGAAGAAGTATTTGGATATTGGTGTTAAAGCTGTTCAGGGCCTAGATAGAGCATGCAGGGAAGTGTTCTATTTAGGAGTACAGGTCTTAGGCTTGTAATAGTTAGTATGCTTTTGGCCTCAAGTAAAGGAAAAACAATATGGAAATTTGTCTCAAAAGATAGGAAATTCAAAGGTCAAGTAGGTTCCAGACACAGTACAATCAGCTGCCCAATGATGCTATCAAGGATCTAGTACTTTTCATCTCCCCTTTTGCAGTTGCCAGGCTTTGTACTAAGCTGATTTACCTTGTAGGTGAGGCAAGAGGACTGCCAGGGCTGGATGTTTCTTTGATCTCATGCATTGAGAGAGAGAAGGAGAGTGAAAGAGAGAGAGAAAGAGAGAGAAATGGGAAAGGAACCTTGGGATATAACAGGATATAACTCATTTTCTTTAATCTAATGAGGGTAACGAGTCACATGTCTACTCCTAGCTTATTAAGGATTGCCAGGGGAAAATCATGCACTAATTTAGAGTAGATATCTGAGGAAATGGGGGAAGGGTGGTGTTGCTAGGAAGATAAGGGAGCATGGACTCTGGCTGGGCGAAATTAAGGTGCTACTGTTAGGATTGGCTCAAATGATAAAAACTAGGTAGATGCTGATGGCCCCACGGTCTGTGACCTTGAGGCTGATCATCCCAGCCCAACATGCAACTGCAATTTGGGGAAAGTATGTAACATACATATGTACATATTTCAGCTTTTTAAAAAATGAGTCATAATATGTTTTATGCATTCAATTGATAAAACTTTGATAAATAGGATGTTATCAGAGATTTACATAGAAAAAATAGCTTTTATGCAAATAACTAACATTCAGGAACATAATGCTATTCACTTTGAATAGTTTAGGTAACTTTCATAAAATGATCTCTTTTTGGTTGCTGTTTTATGTAAATTTCTGACAACATCCCATTTAACATGACTCTACATTCTCATTAGGAGACAGCCTAATGTTACGGTTAAGAGTGTATACTTTGGGCGTAGGTGGCCTGGGCTGAATTCCCTATCCTGCCACAACAGCTAAATGATCTTGGGCAAGTCACTGAACTCTCCATGACTTGGCTTTCTCATCTATATGTTAAATGGGGATGTTAAGAAGAGCAATGATAAGGTCACTCAGAGACTTAAATGAGTTAATCAATGTGAAGTGCTTAGAACAGTGACTGGCCCAGTTGTATGATAGGTAACATAAACATCCCAGTGTTTACAAAGAAGTAGTCTACCCTGAATGTATTCATGTACTGTGTTGTTCTCACATATTTCCCAGTATGTCCCTGGCCCGTGAGGGCTTTTTCCATTCAGCGTTCAAGGTGGTCCTCTTCCTCTCAAGATCTAGATTTTACTCTCTTTGTCTCCTGCTTAAATCAATGGTCCCAAATCTGCTATCATCTGACTTCATAGGTCAGCCTTTCTTATTTCATAGAAAACAAAATGGAAGATCAGAATTGCCAGCTGTCTGGTGTTTAATGGGGAATTTTCCCCCCCACCACCACCATTTTTTTTATAGTTCACCTATCATACTCGTGTGCAATTGAATGCCTCTCCCATACACTATACTTGCCAACTCTATCTCCAGTAATTATTCTGTTTTAGTCCGCTGCAATGTACCTGCCAACAATCTGAAATGTGCAGGTGGTGGCTGCACACGCTGTCTGCTTTGCTCTCTCTCCATTTGCATGCATCTTGTAGTGGCAACCTAATGTGATGGCTCTGACACGGCTTACAATGAAGACAATGACAGGGGCCAGGGCTGCACAAGTGCCTCCTCTATTTACCATCAAGATGATGAATTTTTTTTTTTTTTTTTGCATTCTCTTTTTCTTCTTTTCCTCTGGAGAAGACAAGGTAAGGGCCTGCACTATGCTTTGGGCTGGTATAAAACACCTGTAAAATATATGAAGATAAACCACCCTCAGTGCCTCAAGAGGAATACATCTCCTTGTCTTTCCTTCCTTCTCCCTCATCCACCTCTCATCAACCCTGAGCAATTAATTGTATCACAATTTGTTGGTGAGTTCCTTTTGACTCAGGAGAGTACATTTTTTCTCTTGACTTTTGTCAACAAAGACATTAAAAAATGTATTCTATATTCCTTTAGGGACTGTAACAGATAACAACTAAAAACGATGGTTTTTGCTCTAACATGCCATTGTTGCCTATCAATTCCTTTCTCTTTATTTTCTCCAAAAAAAAAAAAATCCTTTGGGGCTGGAATTTTCTAAGATTGGACTGAACTTAACCATTATCTAAAAAAAAAAAATCATTATCTCAAAATTTGTGAGCTACATTCTTTCAATTATTTTTGAATTATGGAAAAAATAGTTTTTCCACTCTGACAATGGACTCCAGACATTTGCTGGTATGACTTGAAAATAGCGATCAGTTTCAATCTGACTAGACTGGTCTTTCGTGAAGAGTGAAAGGGAATCCAAATTTGAAGTAGTGTGTTTGGAGCCCTTAACATTGTGAATTTCTGAAATTACAAGCCTGAGTGTGTAATTATTACATTTTTGTCTCAATCTTTTTTAAAGTGCTTCTGTTAAAACTCTCATTTTGAAGCAGCCCCGATAAAGTATTAGTGACAAAAAGGCAAAAAGCCTCAGATGTTTTCAGAATTTGCTCTCTGAGTAAAAGTGTAGATCAAAAGCCTCTTAAAGCCTCTGTCCATTTTCAGAGCTGTGTCCTTGACCACAATTCTCTTCTCTTACACCCACTCTTCTCTCCAGTTGCTTCTGTTCCTTTTTCTCCAGGCATTCCCATGTTCCCTTCAAAATGCTAGCCTCCTTGGCGATTTTTTTCCTACCATTATTATTTTTTCAAGGGCATAATACAGAGGCATATGGGCAGTACTGGTCTATCTTGGGAGACTAAAACCCTGTGTCCACTTTTTTTTTTCTCCCAGGTGCTCCCTCTGAGATCAACTTAATAACCTATTAGATATCTCAGCACTCAAGAGGTCACATGGCTTCTAACGTTAACAAAATTCTATAAGGGTTGATTATTTTAGGTGCCTTGTGTGCAATAATCAAAGAATATACAGTTAGGAAAGAAATTTGGAGTTCATACTACCTTGGGCTTTGGCAATCAAGGGCTGAGTTAAAAACACCCACACTCAGGAGAAGCTTACTTGTAAGGAGGAGGCTCATAAACATATCATTGTAACCCACATGGTAAATGCAAAGAAAGAAATGCATGCTGGATGCACAGAGAACGCCAGAAGGGTCTTTGAACCTTTAGAGGGTGGGGCCTATGGAAGGTGAAAGAGCTGCTTTATTGCGGGCTATATGACCACTGAGGATACCCAGCATCTGATGGCAGAAGCACAGCTGGAATCCAGGCCTTCAACCCTCTTTTCTGAGTACCTGGCACTTCTCTACTCTTTCTTCGACGTCAGGTACATAAATCAATAGCATGATTTTTTCCCCATTTTTTTCCTTTGCTTTTGGACATGTTTCCCCTCTGACCACCACTTAAAAACTTGGGAATCAAACTCCAAATCCATCCTAGCCCAAACTGGACAGGCACAGTGCATGCCCAATAACTAAAAGCTAAATACTACATTTCCTAGGGTGGCACGCACTGGGTTATGCTCCCTATTCTGATTTGGAGATGATTGTTTCTAACTGCAGTAATTCCAAAAGAAAGAAAATAAGAATACAGTTCTCTATCTCATCTTTTGTTTCTAAATGTCATAATAAATATATGCCTGAAATTATTTTTATTTTGTTGATTGATTTATTTGTATCCAGATTCAATTCTAAAAGACTCTGAGGTGAGATATAGAAATCCACACAATGCAGTAAGATTAAATAGATAATGCAATCATACCAAAGAGAAAAACAGGGGATAATAAGATCCAAGGGTACGCATTTAAAAGATAGATGCACTGAAAATATGTTGTAACTACAACAGCCAAGGCAAAGAAAAAGGAGGTTAAGATGGAAGCCTGTCTTTTTCAAGCATAGTTCTGCAGGTTCAATCAGAGTAGCAATCCTGCCTTAGAGGTCGGCAGCTGTGACCTCGCCTGTTTCAGCCCCAGAATGCCCATTTACCACAGTTTCTTAAATGGCAGGTTGATTCCCATGCACTCGTTGTTTTTCCTTGCTTTCAATGAAAAAAAAAAAACAACAACAAAAAACGTTTTTCCATACTGAAATTTGCAGTCTTTTTTTAATCATAAAAACTACTGTTTTTTTAAAGCAATAAAAAGCAATATTTTAAAAATATACTTATCACATATAAATTAGAATGCTCATACTGAATACACATTTACAGTATCCTACAGATATGGTGGATGTGATCCTTATAGTAGTAGTACCATTGCTTTAATAATTACACAATTATGAAATAAAGATTTTGCTGTTAATCATTTACTTATTTAGCTGGTTTGCTAGTTGGTGGCAGCAGAGGCATGAAATGTGCAGTGTCACTTACAAAACATTGGCTGTAACTAAAATTCAAACACCGGAGCATCTGACTTCCAATTCTTATTACAAAAATGATCTCAACTCCTATTCATTTATTCAGTAACTTCCATGAGGTCCCAACCACATGCTGGGCACTGTGCTAAGTGCTAGTAATGCAGAGAGGAAAAAGGCATTGTTTTTTACCTTGAGAGGTGGTGGAGACCTGTGTTCGAATTTGTGCATCAGGATACTCTCACAAAAAGGATTAAAAGAGAGCAGGGCTGAGTGAGAGTATTGCAATAATCCAGGAAAAAGATGAAGAAATGTGGTGGCAGTTGAGACAGAGGGGCAAGAATCTATGAAAATGATGTAGCCAGGAGATGAAATCCATAGGATTTAATAATCGAATGGGATGATGGGCTAAGTGATGAAGAAGAAGCAGTCTAGAGTAATTCCCAGGTTTCTATACCTAATGGCTAAATGAATGATCATGCCATTTTGGTGACTTAAGGAATAGGAAATAATTTTTTAATTAAAAAAATAATTTTCCATCTGCACATTGAAATTTAAGAATTGTTAGAAGCCAGTAGAACTTCCAGTGGACCTTCTAGTGGGCTGTTGTACACAAACATTGGAGCAAGAAATAAACATTTGAGGATCACTGAGGGAAGAAGACATGTGAATGGATTGCTTGACCAGGATGTGTGTCTGATGGATTAGCTCCTATGACAGCACAATTAAGGGATAAAGTGAGAAAACAAGGAGTAGAAGTTGTTGGAGTGGTAGGAAGAGATCTAAGGAAGAGCAGCTTTGCAGAAACAGAGAATGACGAACAGTGTCAATTGTTATTGAGATGACAAACTATGGACTAAAACTGCATTGGAACCAGTGATTGGGAGGCCATTGGTGTCTTTAACAAGGGCAATTATAGTGGAATCATAGATACCAAACAAATATCTCTAAGAAGACAAGATGAGATGAAACAGAATCCAGGTTACAAATAATATCAGCATTGCTTTATTGTTCAAGCTCCCAAATATGATGTCCTCTCTACTTATTTGCTCACCCAGATATGTTCTGCCCCTCCAACCCTTCCTCTGCTAATCCAGGAAATCAACTCCTAGATAATTTATCTCCTTAATATTTTTTGTATGTGTCACCTTCTCTCTCTCTCTCTCTCTCTCTTTCTCTCTCTCTCTCTCTCTCTGTCTCTCTCTCTCTCCACAGCCACTGTCTCAGCACAGACCCTCATCCTTTTACCCCAGGTTACTAAAAAAACCAATTTTTAATTTTTTTTCCAAAATGAAAATAGCCTTATTGTTTAATCTGATTGTAAAAGTATCACATGCTCATTCTTTAAAAAGTAGTCAACAAAACAAAATAGAAAAAGTAGAAATCACCCATTACCCCAACAGTTGGAAATAAGTATGATATGGTCTGGCTCTGTGTTCTTACCCAAATCTCATCTTGAATTGTAATCCCATGTGTTGGGGGAGGGACCTCGTGGGAGGTGTTTGGATAATGGGGGCGGTCCCCCATGCTGTTCTCATGATAGTGGGTGAGTCCTCATGAGATCCGATAGTTTTATAAGAGGCTCTTCCCTGTTTGCTCTTCACTTCTCTCTTCTGCTGTCTTGTGAAGAAAGATGTGTTTGCTTTCCCTTCCACCATGATGGTAAGTTTCCTGAGGCCTCCCCAGCAATGTGGAACTGTGAATCAATTAAACCTTTTTCATTATAAATTACCCAGTCTTGGGCAGTTCTTCATAGCAGTGTGAGAATGGACTAATGCAAAGCACTTTTAACACTTTAGTGCATATCAAGCCAAACTACAAAAGTGCTATCTTGTAATTTCCACTATTCACTTAACATACTGTTAATGTCTTTTCGTGTTGTGAAATGATCAATCAATACAGTCATTTCATGAATCACTATAGGGTAGTGGTTAAGAGCATGAAGTCTGGAACCAGAAAGCATGGGTCTGAATCCAGCTCTGCTATTTACCACCACTGTGACTTTACACAGGTTACGTAAACTATATCTCCCGCAGCTCTTTAGTTGTAAATTGGAAAGACCAATAACACCAACTATTGTAATAAGAACTAATTTAGTTTCTATATGAAAAGTACTTAGAATAGCACCCTACACTTAGAAATACTACATAACTATTAGTTATAAAATATATAGTATTCCATGGCACATGATGTGTACCTTGGGTTTATTTCAACACTCTTGTTGTTATATAAAATATAACAGGTCTTGATCTCCATTCTTATCTCTATCTAATCTATTTTTACAATTATTATCTATAAGTTAGGTGTTCCTGTAACAAAATTCTGAAATATAGACCATTGGTTTTAGAACTGGATGGCAGGCAGAACCTGGAGGGAATTGAGGAAGCTGTTACTAAAAGCTGTAGCAGAAAACTCAAGAAAACCATTAGTGAAGGCTGGAAAGACAGTGAGGAAAATAGTGTTAGAGGCTGAATTTCTGTTACTCATTGGTGGAAGGTTTGGCTACCCTGTCACCTGTGGTCACATGAAAAATAGAAAGAATGCCTAATGCCTAATGTATTTATGCACCTGGTTGGGGAGATTTCCAGGCAAGATACAGAAAGTTCCAACTGACTTCTTTTCACCCCCTATAATAAAACATGAGAAGATAAAAATGAACTATTAAAGGAACTAGCAGAAGTTACAGGAAATGTAGTAAGAACAAGATAGTTTCTTGAGGCGGCAAAAGATTCTCAAAGTAAGAAATGGCCTTAAGGCAAGGATTGAATCTAGATCAGTAAAATGATGATTCAGGGTAAAGTTGAAGTCAAGCATGAGATTATGAAACTTTGTTAAGACCTTAGAAAGATAAGATTTCTAGACACTTTTCTCTAGACAAAAGGCCTTCTAAAGATCTTAAGGATGTGCCTTTAAGCCTTTTTTGATTAAACAGGCTTCTAAAAATTTTAAAGCAGTGGTCCCCAACCTTTTTGGCACCAGACAGGTTTCATGGAAGACAATTTTTCCATGGATGGGGGACACCAGAGGGAGATGGTTTTGGGATAAGAGGATGAAACTGCTCCACCTCAGATTACCAGGCATTAGTTAGATTCTCATAGGAATGTGCAATCTAGATCCCTCACATGTGCAGTTCACAATTGGGTTGGCACTCCTATCAGAATCTAATGCTGCTGCAGATCTGACAGGAGGCGGAGCTCAGGCGGTAATGCTCGCTTGTCTGCTCACCACCTGCTGTGTGGTCGGGTTCCTAATAGACCATGGACTGGTACTGGTCCATGGCCCAGGGGTTGGGGACCCCTGTCTGAGAGCCATTGTCTCACAGCAGCCTCTCAGGAAGCCCTAGATAGAGAAGGACTTACTCTGAAGGGCTTTGTGGAATGGAATATAATTTGATGTGCAAGTATCCCATAAAGTTGTTAAAGGCATTATGTCAGCTTGGACTGACATGTTCAAAATGAAGAGTATACTTGCTACTAGAGCCCTGAGCCATCATGTAAGAAATCTGTACACCCTGCTGGTGAGGCCACATGGGCAGTTCCTGAAACTGTGCAGAGAGATACAGTGGCCCAGCTGAATGCCGCCTTCCAGCCAAGACACCAAACTGGTGACGGAAGCCTTTCTGGGCCATCCAGACAGACTAGTTACCAAGTCAGTATCATCAAGTGACCCCAGTTGTTGCCACATGAGGCAGTAGAATCTCCCAACTGAACCTTGCTCTAATTCCTGACTTACAGATTTTAAGGTTAATAAAATGAATAGTAATTTTAAACTATACTAACTGATTTCTCATGTTGCCATAGATAATTGGCAAAAAATGTAGTCACTGCAAGACTGGTCTAAACAACAACATACAACAACAACAGTAACAGTAACAGCAATCATGTTTCTCTATGTTTGTAATCTTTCATTTCTTTATTTTCTGGTAAATAGAGTTCAACTCCTGAGTATGACAGTGAACCCAGGAAGAATCTCGACTTTGTCCACATTTTGTTATTTTTATCTTTCAAATTAACCTACACTTTAAATCAAATACCTTGTATATTTTTCGCTGACTGGTTTTTCCAAATGTTTCACAATATTCCATGCTCTGGACAGTTATAAAAAGATCTTAATAAATGCAAACCTAATCTTGCCAATCCCATCCTTAAAGCCCCTTAGTGGTTGTCCTTGGGATGAAGTTTACATTTTGAGCTGTTTATTCCTAGAGCCTTTTCTTTACCATTCTCCCATGACGCTGTAGTTTCAAAACTCCTAATAAGCTGTGCTAACTCTCACTTCTGGACTCTGGAACAGGCTATTCCCTTTGTGTAGAATATTTTGTTTCCTAGTTCTTTTGGTTAACTCTTTTTCATCATTTAAATCTTAGTATAATCTTCACCATCTAAAGGAGGCTTTTGCTGAGTTTCTGCTTGATGCTCCTATAGCTTGTGTTTGCAGAAACTTAGTACTTGTCACCCACATTTGGACTAAATCTTACTCTGATTAGTACACATGGTTTTGGATAAACGAATTCTCTCTTCCACAGGAGGCCTGCCTGCCTGCCTCTGCTTGTGCTGCCACCATGTCTCTAGTGATCCCTGAAAAGTTCCAGCATATTTTGTGAGTACCTGAAACCAACATCAATGGGCAGTGGAAAATAACCTTTGCCATCACTGCCATTAAGGATGTGGGTAGAAGATACGCTCCTGTGGTGTTGAGGAAGCAGACATTGACCTCACTAAGAGGGCAGGAGAACTCACTGAGGATAAGGTGGAATGTGTGATCACCATTATGCAGAACCCATGCCAGTTCAAGATCCCAGACTGGTCTTTACACAGACAGAAAGATGTAAAGGATGGAAAACATAGCCAGGTCCTAGCCAATGGTCTGGACAACAAGCTCCATGAAGACCTGGAGCGACTGAAGAAGAAGATTCGGGTTCATAGAGGGCTGCGCCACTTCTGGGGCCTTTGTGTCTGAGACCAGCACGCCAAGACCACTGGCTGCCGTGGTCGCACCGTGGGTGTGTCTAAGAAGAAATAAGCCTGTAAGCTTTGTCTGTTAATAAATAGCTTGTATGCCTTAAAAAAAACCCTCATTCTAATGAACTCACATTTTTACACAGCTAAAAAATTGATTAATAAGATTATTTTTTGCATTTAATACACTTTTTGTCACCATAAAAAAAGTAAAGAGGAAAGAAATAAACAGCCCACACGTTGCTGAAACAGTGGCTCAGAGACACCATTATATTATTACTGATGTCTTTATGAAATTTCATGGAAATGGCCGGGCGCGGTGGCTCAAGCCTGTAATCCCAGCACTTTGGGAGGCCGGGGCGGGTGGATCACGAGGTCAGGAGATCGAGACCATCCTGGCTAACATGGTGACACCCCGTCTCTACTAAAAAATACAAAAAACTAGCCGGGCGTGGTGGCGGGCGCCTGTAGTCCCAGCTACTCCGGAGGCTGAGGCAGGAGAATGGCCTAAACCCGGGAGGCGGAGCTTGCAGTGAGCTGAGATCCGGCCACTGCACTCCAGCCTGGGCGACAGAGCAAGATTCCATCTCCAAAAAAAAAAAAAAAAAGAAATTTCATGGAAATGAAGACGGAGATACTCAGAGGCATTTCTTAAAGGATTAAGGTCTCATTTGTGTTTCCTATATAACAAAGTAAGTTTAAAAGTCATGTGTCTGTTCTATATGTTGATAATGCTTTTCAAACTTCGTTTTTGTTAAAAGGCCAATTTTTCTCTTCTAATAACAACTTCTGAAGTGAAGAATTTTGTAATAGTAGGTTAAAAATGAACCCTATGTTTTCTTCAATTATAATTATGTGGCAACCTTAATGAAATAACTGAAAATACCAGGTTACGATCCTTACCAAAGAAGGCAACTTTTGACGTAAAAGTTTCTCTATTCCAGAGTCAGTAGAGCAATTGGGCCTACCAGACCCTCAAGCTTTGGGGATAGGCCAACCACTTCCAGCATGATGCAAGAGAATTTGAGTGATCGTGTTCTCTCTTTGCCCGAGGATGGTACATATCTAGCATGTTCTGGGTGCTTAAAAGAGAAGTTAATTCAAGACATGTATTGATTGTCTTAGGGAATTGCACTAAGATTTCTGGGACATTCTTTATGTAAAACTATATGGCATTATGGTAGTTTACTTCTTGTTTTTTTTTTTTTTTTTTTTTTTTCAGAAAGAGTTTTGCTCTTGTTGCCCAGGCTGGAGTGCAATGGCGCGATCTCAGCTCACTGCACCCTCCGCTTCTGTGGGTCAAGCAATTCTCCTGCCTCAGCCTCCTGAGTAGATGAGATTACAGACAACCTCCACCATGCCCGGCTAATTTTTTGTATTTTTAGTAAAGACGGGGTTTTACCATGTTGGCCAGGCTGGTCTCAAACTCCTGACCTCAGGAAATCCACCCGCCTTTGCCTCCCAAAGTGCTGGGATTACAAGTGTGAGCCATCAAGCCCAGTCGGTAGTTTACTTCTTGCCCTGTAGTTGTTTTTTCATGATAATGATTTGAAATATTTTTAGTTTAAAAAAAAAGTCATCTCAGAACAAGCACTGACCCACAAGGGAGTTTGCCAATATAGGTGCTGTAAAAGCTTTAAAAGAAAAGAGTCGCCTTTCCATAGTGTAATTTCCCTTTAATTTAAGCCCTATAAAGCAAAATCATGAAAAAACAATGGAGCTTTATTAAAGAGTGAAGAAGGCCCTACATTTCCTTTTGTGATAGATGGAAGGAGTGTCCAAGTTACTTTCTTCTCTGCATGTAAGTTATAATTGTTTAGAAAGAGATCATGGTTTTATTTTAAATATTTTCCCATGAACTCTTAACATTTGGTCTATTTTGCAAAGACTGACTTTCCTGTGTCTTGCAGAGTTCATACCTGCATTATCAGCAGCAGCCATTTCCCAGTGGACCAACCTGTCTTCATCCAGGGAAGGCTGGGACACTTGCCATGCTTCAAAGGAGCCACAAGCTTTCCAAAAGGAGTGGGAACAGGTAGGTTATCTTTGCCGCAAGTACAGAGGCAATTCTGGAGTACACAATTTGGCTTGTGCCAAGGCTCTGCCTTCTATGGCTGCACTTAGATGCTCCCTGATGCCAGCCCCTCTACTTTGTCTGTGCCCATGGTCATTGGCTGTGATGCCACAAAAGCCTGTTTCATTGACACAAACATTACTTTTTCTTTCTATTCCATTTAATATGGCTTTGTTCAAGAAAATCAACCTTATTAAATGAAACCCTCATTACTAATGCTCAGTTGGAGCATTATGGCTGGGAGTCAGTTATCACAACATCTAAAATAAACCTTTTTTCCCATAGTTGTGTGTTTTAATTTGGTCATAAGAAACATTTCCTCTTAGTGGAACATGACACCTCCCAACTTGGGGATACTTGTCTTTTTGAGTAAATGAATCTGTTTGGCAATTTCTAATGAACATAAATAAGTGGAAATTATTTATCCCCATGCAATTCTCCCCCAGTTTTATTGCTGTCTTTGGTGACAGAAGTACCAATTTTTAATGCTTCAGAACTCAATAACTGAAAGTAATTTACTTTGTGTTCTCATACTAGAAAGTGAAAAACATCAAATCACACAAAGGCATATTTGGGTCCATAGGGAAAAAGAATTCCAGTAAGTTTTGTAGTCTGCAACATCCTGAGGTAATTCCATGCCATGACTCCAGTTAGTCTTTCTTTACACTTTGATGATGTAGCACCTTGTACATACAAGGCGCTTAACAACCAGTTGTTGATGTGGAGGTGTGATCTAGGAGTTGGCCTTAAATGTGAAACATACATCACTCTTTACATAATCATTCAGAGACTCGTTGCATAGACTCATCAGTCAGAGACTGAAAAGTCACCTGCCTGCTGCAACAGAAAGATCTCACCACATGAAGTGGGCGAATGAAGCCCTTGGTCTGATGTCCAGGCATGTTGCCTTTCCCAATTGTACCTTTGCTGTCCTCCTTCCTAACACTGATACACTGAGCTGGACACAGGATTTTCTTTTATCCTGCGGTTCTTCACCTCAGTGCTGCTGCAGTTAAGACCAGGGAAATAAAATCCACACGGTTAAGTTTCTATAAAGTTTGCACTCATTGTTTGGGAAGGACATGGTTGTAAATTGGAAGCTGCCCACCAGATCCTATGAGATTAATGAATCAGAGAAAGTACCATTGCTCTCTTGGGAAGGAGTCACTGCCTCAGTTTAAATGAAAGGCGTTTGGTCTATGGGGGGTGGCATGCTAATGGGCTGCCTTCCTCCCCAAATCACTTTACAGATTCCTTAAGCATATTAGCAACCCAATTCCATCATGATTTAAGAGCAGGTTACCATTTTATACAAGTAAACTGAGCTTCCTTTGTTTTAATGACATGAATATTAGAGAAATTCCAAAATATTTAGATGTACGCCAATGGGCTAAATTTGTTCTAAAACACACCTTCTTTTGTAATAAGCAGTCACTACTGTTTTCATTACAGCAGAATGTATTGCGTTTGTGATTTATTCTCCAATTGTGACTGATGAATTACTAGAGCAAATGACTTTGGGAATTTAGGTAAGTAAAAAAAATTGTGAAGAAAATTTTATCTTGGAATTCTTAATATTCTACATTTTTCTTATGGTACTCTTTGCCTTTTGTAGATTTGGTATTGCCATTTTGAGAATTTTCTATTTTAAAAGACATTGCTCTAAAGGCAAGCAGTAGATTGGGGAAGTATATATACAAAAAACGTTGTACAAAAAATATTAAAGAGTTCATACACATTGATAGGAAGAACACCAAGCCCTTGACAGGTAATCTAGGAAAATTTAAGATGAACAAAAGAAAAAACAAGGCTAGTGCACATATGGTAACATGTTCAACCTTATTAATATTTGAATAAATGCAAATTAAGAGGATATAATTTTTACCTTTTGAATAAGATGCCACGCTGGAGAAGATGTGCTAAATTTGTGACTTTCGTTCTTTATAGTGTGGTTCTTTCACTGAAATAGGTTAAATTTGCTAAGGTCAATCACCTAAGGCTCTTTCTTGCCCATAGGTTTGTAAGTTCATTATCAGGTAACAGCCATCAACTAAGGCCAAGTATTTAAAAGAATACTTTTAAGGTAGGCACAGTCGCATGTGCCATAGTCTCAGCTATGTGGAAGGATTGCTCGAGCCCAGGAGTTCAAGGCTGCAACGAGCTATGATCATGCCACTGCACTGCAGAGCTTGGCAATAAAACGAGACCCCGTCTCTTAAAAATAAAATGACAACTTTTAAATAAATGACTTAAATAACTGTCCATTTCTTGAACAACAAATACTACACAAATAATATTCAGAAGAAACAAAACATCATGTACAGGCCAGAGGGCACCATTTCAATGATTTAATTCCTAATTTTATCACCATTCATTCATTTAACAAATACTTATTGAACAACTACTATGTACCTATCATTGCTCTAGGTCTTGGAGGTGCAGGAGTGGGCAAGTCAAAAAAGTTCTTTTTTTCATTACTCTTACATTATATTTTACAATTATATCATAACTCCCTTACTTAGAAAAAAAAAAACAAAACCCTGGTTTTCTACTCATATTCCAGAATCACAGCACTTAAAAGGTTAAAGTTTTTGATATTTAGCCTTAACAAGAGAAAGCACATCAATCTTGAAATTGTCAGTTCCTTTTTACATGTTTTTAGGTTTTCTTCTACAAGCTTAGAAAGGAAAACCAAACAAAGCCATCTCTTTCCCCAGTGGCTTGTGTCTGACTCATAACATTTCCTGACTAATCAGCTCCAATTAGTGGAGTCATTAAGATTCTGGTGAGGTGATCACATTTAGATTCTATTCCATCTCTTCTAGTAGAGCACCCTTGACAGTGGAAGATGAGAATGGGGCGACAGCAGTCTGGGAATGAGGACCAGGATAAGGTGGTCGCTAAGAGCCTGGGCTTTGGATTAGAAAGTCTGGGCTGGGCCCTCCACTTACCAGCTATCTAAGCAGGGGCAAGTCAATGAACCGTCCTGTGTCTTGGCTCCCTCGTTCTCAAAAAGACAATAAGAAGTTTCAACCTCATAAACTCCTTATGGGGCTTGGATGAGATACCACTTCAGGCAGCACTCATCCAGTAGCTGTTTAGTACCTTGAAACAACACTCATCACAGTCACAATTTTCTAGAAAACTAATATTTTGCTCAATAATTTATGTAAATATTATATTCTATGATAATATAGTTATAATTGTTTTAATATAAAAAGATTTTCCTATAGCTCTACCAATTCTTTTTTTTTTTTTTTTTTTTTTTTTTTAGTAAATTGACCTTTAAGGAAGGAGTGCCATGTCCTTATGTCCCTTCTTGTCTTCACCTGCCATTTTGCTATCCTGGTTTATAAAACAAGACTTTTTTCTTGCTTCTTCCATTGTTTGTCCTGTCCCCATTTTCTGCCCTTCCCCTCACCCCCACCCCTATAGTATAAGGTATTATTTATCCAGCACTATAATTGTAGCCTTTTGCAGGCAGCTTCATAGCCAACCAGTCTATTTTTTATGGTGTAGTTTTTAAAGGGTCAATTCCTTTTCTTTTGAACACCAATGACTCTATGTAGATGTTGAATAGTCTCTGCCAGGAAGGCATAATCTGGATAATAGCCCTATCCTAGCTGGCAGAAAGATAAATTTATTCTCACATTCATGAGACTTCCATAACAGAGGGACTTTCTATTTATTCAGTCTGCATATTACAGAAGAGAACATCAGCCTTCCAATTCCTGCTCTTTATATTATATTTAAGAGAAGGTGGATCTTTTGTTTCATTCATCCATTCATTCATTTTTAAATTAAATATTATTGAGATAAATATTTAAGATAATGGATATCCCTATTACCCTGATTTGATCTTTAAGCTTTATATGAACATATCAAATTATCACATGTATTCCAAAAATATGTGCATTTGTTATATATTAACAAAAAATTATTGAAAACTTACTATGTCTAAATGTCATTGCTTTTCTATTTGTTAAGTTTTCTGCCCAGGAGAAAGATCCCTTCTTGCCAAAAAAAAAGAAAACAAGAACATGCTTTAACAAGAAAAAAAATGAAAATGGGAATTTGGAAAGTATGAGTTACATGAACTGGAGTAAACTATAGGTTACCTATAGGACTTGCAAGCCCTATGATTCTGTGAGCAAATAAGCAAATTTCTTAATATAAACCTCTCTCACACACACACACACACACACATGCACACACACATAGGCATGCACATACACACACCCTGTTGATTCTGGAGAACCCTGGCTAATAAAGTTACATGTCACTTTTACTTCATTACAGTTACTAACTGCATTTATTACCTGCTATGGTTTGAATGTTCCCTCCAAAATTCGTGTTGAAGTTTAATTGCCATTGTGACAATGAAGAGGTGGGACTTTCAACAGGTGATTAGGTATTGAGGGCTCTGCCCTCATAAGTGGGTTAATGCCACTGTGGAGGGAATGGGTTAGATATCTTGGGAGTTCAGCCCCGTTTTCCCTGTCTCGTGTGCCTGCTTTCCCTTCTTCCATGGGATGGCCCTGTCAGTTGCTGATGCTACGCTTTTGGACTTGCCAAGCCTCCAGAACCATGAGCCAAATAAAACTGGTATTCTATTATGGCAGCAGAAAACCTACTAATACCTTGCCTTATATTACTTTATGCAGAAAAGTCTTTCTTCCTCCAGAGAATATCAAGATGCCTCACTGATGAGGAGCAGACATCTTTTACTTTTTTGTAGATAAGTTTGAGCAAAGTGCCAACAAAGGGCCTGCAGTACTGGGGTCCCCGATGAAGATGTATTTGGTGATATCTGGAAAGCAAATTTGTACTCTGGGAATTTGATTATTAATACAAAACCAGGGATGGAAAGAATGTTCTGGTCAAGCTCATCAGGGTACAAATATCAACCTACATGCATTGGCAGTTTATTTTAAGCACGGGAATAGATAATAGCTCTGGAACCTGACATGCTTTGGTCTTCTCACTGCAGCTTCTAAACTGCATGCTTAGCCCCTTCCCAGGCTCTGATCTAATCCATCTCAAGACAACTAATAAGATTCTGATTATAACTTGAATACTCTGCAGATCTACTCCTAGGACTGTGCCTTGACCTGGAATGCTTCTCAGGACCCTGAATCAACTGTATGAGAACTTATGGGGACCTACCAGACTGTTTAATATCTTGCTTCAAACCTACTACGAATCCTAACTTCAAGCATGGCCACTGCTTTGAATCTCCTGTACCTGTGTCCCATTTACTGCCCCTAAGATAAAAAGACTGACTGATCCAAGTAAAGCTTGAAGTCATGTCCACCCACCCTCAACATCCAGGTTGGGATTGCTGAGCACAACTCTAAGCTCACTGTCCCTCTCAAGCTCTGCTCTTCTCCCTTACTAAGGTACCAAGGCAAGTACACTGTGGAGGTCCCAGAAGCCTCTCTTCCAAATCATTCTAAGATAGGGAGAAGAGAAATTGTGCAGTGATTTGGGATAATGAATCCATTGGGTGAATGGATCTGCTGCATGCTGGGTCCCTGGGAGGCCCTGTGTCATTTGGGGAGATAGACATCCTCTATGGCCCGACGTAAGAGGCCCATCCTCTGGAGATGTGCTTCAACCACGCTGACTAAACATGCTCATTGCCCCTTGATTTCTTCTTTGGGGCCCTTATAAGTAGTGATCATACAATCATTTGCATAATTTATATTATGACTTGCACACTCAGGTGAGCCCTCCACCCCACCAAGGGGAGGGCTGTACTTACTTTGTTCACCTCTTTATCCCTCGTGCCTAACACACAGAAAGTGCTTAATAGATGTTAGATGAATGAATGAATGAATGAAGTAGCTAGCTGAGAATTGTATTAGATTAACCATGATGACTAAATACATAGTGTAAATTATTTCACTCTAGATTAAGCTTAAAAGTGTAAGAGAGGCAACTATGTCACCTGACTGAAATAATGATTTGTTGCTAATTAGTTAGAAATAAAGAAAATCATGCAGATATGATGTACTATTTGACATTTGGCAAATTCCCATCTCTAAGTTATTTCTTTGCCTGTAAAATGAAGATGCTAGAACTTACCTCATGAAAATAAATGAAGGTTAAGTGGATAATATACATAAAATGCTTAAGATACATATGCAGCATACCTTAAATACTTTGTAGCCATTACTATTTACATATATTTATTTATGCAATTAAAAATTCTTTAAAAAGCAAAACAAAACCTATAATAGGTTTTACTTTCTTAACCCTCTTAGACTAGTTAGGCTGCTACAAAAGAATAGCAAAGGCTGGGTGGCTTATAAATAACAGATATTTATTTCCTAAAGTTCTGGAGGCTGGGAAGTCCACGGTCAAGGTGCCAGCAGATTCAGTGTCTGGTGAGTGCCTGCTTCCAAGTTCATAGACAGCAGTCACCTCATTGAGTCCTCATCCTCACATGGCAGAAGGGATCATGAAGTTTTCTGGAGTCTCTTTTATAAGAATATTAATACCATTCATGAGGGCTCTATTCTCATGACATACCTCCCAGGGGCCCTATCCTCCTAGTATCCTCAGACTGGGGGCTAGGATTTCAACATACGAATTTTGGGAGGACACAAACATTCCATCTATAGCATTCCACCCCGATATCCCCAAATTTATGTACTTCTCACATGCAAAATACATTCCCTCTATTCGAACAGCCCCCAAAGTCTTCGCCTGTTCCAGCATCAACTCAAAAATTGAAAGTTCAAAGTCTTATCTAAATATTATCTAAATCAGATTTTGGTGTGATTCAAGATACAATTTATTCTGAGGCAAATTCCTCTCCAGCTGTGAAACTGTAAAATCAAATGTGTTGTCTGCCTCTCAAAAACAAATCTGGGATACGCATAAGATAGACACATCCATTCCAACAGGATAAATAAATTTTGTCTTCACCAACGGGAAATGAGTCATAACAACAAAGTTCAGCCAGCCATTGGTGTAAACATTTCCTCACAAATTAGTGAGAATTCCTGGAGCTTAGCCTTAACACATAGGAACACCATAAAGACTGATTGGGTTTCAATAAAACATCAACAGTCCTCATGAAAGAAGAAGGCAAACCTGATGAGCTATGTGACCTTTGGCAAATTACCCACCATCTTTAAGTTCATTTCCTCAACTATAAAATTTTTTTAAATTAAAAAAAATTCTTAAATGTAGTTAAATGGATGTTTTCCATAGTAACCTTCAAAAATGAACACAGATGCATATTTCTTCCTCCTGTGTGAGAAAGAGATGAGAAAGAGAAGAAAGAAAAACAAAACAAGCATCAACATTGTTTCTAAGCATTTTCCCAGTGAAGAGTTGGTCTCTTGCCCTCACCACTCCATCGAGCCCATGAAGTATAGCTCAATGAATAACTAACAGATGATTACATTTATGAGGAAAGAGTACTCAGAGCAGACAGCTACTTCCTACAGGTGACAAGCAATCTTCTGCCGGGGCTTCACCTGACGAGTCATTTTGGGACGTGATCACAAGGGTTGGAGACTGATGAAATTATCCTGTCCAACATCAAACACAAAGTGGTTGTAAATCAGCAGAGGCTGTGGCAGAAGGAGAGCAGCTCATTCTTTATGCTTTGCAGACAGTCTTCTACCTGGGGGCTGCATCAAGCATCCTAACAATATCATTAAGTGACCCTATAGAGATTTAATTAAAAAAAAAAATCAGACTATCTATTGACTTGAATCCTTCAGCTGTCTTGAGGAAGTTGATTTGAAAGCAAGTTCTATGATTTAAAAACTTGAATGGGTTGAGACTAACTCCTCAGCACACAGCAACATGTATAAATAAATAGACGCCTGTCTGTTATAACTCTCCATTTGACCTTGCCAGACAATTGTGCGTGGAGCTTTGACTATCACTGTGTTTTCTGAGGGTCACTTAGAAAAAGGCAAACCAACATAAAAAGGCAAGCCATCCTTAGTTTAAGCTGGTAAAGGGAGCTCTGCAGAATCAAAAATTGATCTTGCAAATGCATTCTATAAAAAGAGAGGGGCTAAAATATGGATGATTTATACAGGGTATCTGCCGAACAGCACTTGATTTACACAGGATCTAAAGAAATGTGGAGAAACCATTTTGAAGTTGCCCTGTGGATGGAATCATATTTTAAGAGTAAAAAATTGGCAGGTTTCATTGAATAGAGAAGGAGCTTTCTAAGGATCCCATTTCCCCATCACTGCGGAAGGGATTTATATGCATTGTTCCCTTTAGCGGTGTTGGAAAGTTCTGGTGTAAATCCTTTAGGGTCACTGTAAGAACCAGCTACTCAGAGGTTCTCAGTGCTTCATGATTTGTACAAAATTGTTTTGTTTTGTTTTTTTAAAAAAGAATGGAAAAACAATTTTTTAAATGGTTATGCTGGAAAGGTAATCGAGCCTACCGGGGTCATGTTGCAGTTTTATACAATTCTAACGCCTTCCTGATTGACTTGCAGAACCTGCTATGCAAGGGCATTTGAGTGGCTCTGCCTGAAAGGCCTGTGCACATTTAAATAGGTGGTTTGAATAGGAATTGTGACTGATGTAAAAATACCCTGTGCATTTTATTTAGTTCTTAGTTCTCCATTTGTAATTGAAATGAAGCTTCTAAATGCCTTGGTTCCCTTAAATTTTATGAAATATACATTGAATCTCCTAACGGTGCTCTTCAGGTAATTTTGCATAGATAATGGATGTTGATATTTAATGTTTTAAAAAATTTAGAACTTTTTATAAAATACTCAGTAAGTGAGGAAAAAATAGCTCCGATGAACTGTATTTGAAAAGCAAAATAAATGTAGGAAGGAGCGCCCAACGTTCCCAAGGAGCTAGCTCTCCAGCACTGTATTGATGGCTATTTTTGTGCAGGCTCTGCGGTGCTCTCTCGGTAGTTGCTCTTTAATTATCCTGCACTTTGTTCGGAGAAGGTATGTATTGGCTTCTGGCCAATGTGGGCTAGGACTCTTCTTGTCACTACAGTGTCTAACAGCATGTACAGAACAATATCCCAATTAGATCTTTAAGTGTTAGAAACATGATACACCAGTGCATTTTTTCTCAGAGGCTGATCTGTGGGAAGTTTCAGAAACACGCAGAAGCTAAGCTTCATTCTAATCCTTTAAGCATCAGTCCAAGAAGGCAGCCCAAGAAGCTGAAAATACAACAAGATAATGCCAATATCTCTCTGGCTTGTAATTTTGTTTATCTTAACAACAACTCTTAGGTGAGAATGATCAAACCATCATTTCCAAAAAGCTTTTTTTTTTTTTTTTTTGTTATTGTCACCTCCCCAGATACAACTTCATTTCTCTGGTAACAAAGGGAACATTTTTTTTTCTGCCTCTAAATTCCTAATGTTGTATTGCCAACTGAAGATTTCTGGATCCATTAACGCAGGGATGCTTTAAACAAACATGTGACTTACATTCCTTTTCAGGTTAATTCTCCAAACTAATAAAGTAACATGCATCTCTCTCTTCCTCTCTCTCTCTCTCTCTATCTCTCTGTTTTTCTCTCCTTTCCCCCTCCCCACCCTCAGAGATGTCAGAGAAGGTAAGAAAAAAACCTGTGGCAAAGGAAGCAAGCTCCTTTTATTCTTCTTTCCTGTTGAGACAATAATTGTGTACAATGTCTGGACTAAGTTAAAATGACCAAAGACAGCATTTAATTTATACCTTTCAATGGGTTAAGAGTCCAGTCAGTCCTCTCCTCTGTTTCCATCAGTCACTCCCCTTATAACAATTGATCTAAGTTATTTTAAATGGTTAAGTATTTAAATTCTCCCCATTGGGCTTATAGTCAAACACCACATGTACTAACAGCCCCAGAGTATCCTTAACTTGCTTTTCAGAAGAGAGTGAAGACTTTGTATACTTCTTTGCTGATAATAAGGAATACAGAGCAGGTAGATGGGAACCAGTTGTCACTGGAGAAGCAAGAGAAAAGTTAAGTTCAGATTTCTACACGCCCACGTGTGATCTCTCTCTTTCTCTCTTACACATACCACGCAATCAGAATTTCTTTATGATTTCAGAACAACAGAGGCCTTAAGTGGGATTATTTGGTCTGATGGTTCAAATTTTCCTAGCTCAAATAAAAAAGAATAAAATATTTCTGCTTTCTGTCATTTATGATTTATAATTACTCCTTTATGAAATACTCCATTATTACAAAAAAAACTGGGCACAGTACTTTCAAGATATTGGCTAACATTTAAACAAAAATGAGTGTTCAAAATTCTATAAAGGAAAAGACAGAATAATTATTGGGCAAAGGATTTAAATGAAATTTCAAGTTACTAATATCAGGGTAAAATCTGATTAACACAGACAGTTAGAAAACTCTGAGATGATTGTGTGATGCAAAACCACTTTCTTCATAAATCTTCTTTTTAATGGACTTCACTCCAAAATTGACTAGCATCTCTGACCCCATTCTCCAGTTTTAGCTCTATCTGGATCCCCACAGGAATGGACTGTTTAGCTGGAAAGGAGTGAGTCATGTAACATCACACATTTTAAGAACCCAAATAAGCTGGGATAATGGTATGCACCTGTAGTCCCAGCCACTTAGGAGGGTGAGGCAGAAGGATCCCTTGAGCTCAGGAATTTGAGGTAACAGTGAGCTGTGATTGAGCCATCACACTCCGGCCCAGGGAACAGAGCAAGACCCTGTCTCAAAAACAAACAAATAAAAAACTAAAACAAACAAAATGTTAATTAAAAGCAGAGGATTAATAAACTCTTAAGTCTTTTATGAATCCTCAAAACAGATATAAACTTGGCAGGGAGTGAAATAGAACTTACCACCAGCCTTTGGAGTTGATTTCAGGGCCTCTCTGGTACTCAGATTACGGAGGTAAAAGGCGACTTAATGAAATGTTATCTGGAGACTAAACAAAATAATTAATAATTCACGTTAACCTTGAATAAATACTCAATTCAATGGCCAAATCATCCATTTTAATCCATCCAAGTCTCTTGTTGATACGGACATGTTCCAGAAATATCTTAAAATGTTTATTTTTCTCCAACATCCTTTTAAGGATCAGGAAAATGACATGAGAAAAGTCAAATGACTTGCCAAGGTCACACAACTATGAGTGGCAGACCAGGACAACACCCTGAGAGTCAGCTACCACCATCAGCTCCAATGTGTTGCTCCCAAGCACAATTTCCACAGCATTGACAACACATGATAAATTTCTGCTTCCAAAAGATGTTCAGCATAACCAAGTAGAACCACTGGAGTTACAAAGACAGCGATGGGCTCCCTTTAATTTTCCCTTCCACTTATTTCAGCGTGTACTGGGCAGTTAGTTCCATGCTGAGCCACTCTAGAACATCAACAACAAAATCAGTACTATCAATCTTGTTTTGATTTAAAAGTTTGATCGTTTCCTCATCATGAAGTTTTTGCAGTCATTTGAAGTTTTAAAACTATCATTCAAATATTATTTATTCTGATCACTGAGTTTTGGGGCACCTTCCTCATTTCCCCTTAAATTTTGTACCCGAGGCAATTACCTTACTTGTCTCATCTAGTCCCCTATGCTTTAACCATGACCAAAAAAACTGATGGCAATTTCTCCCAATCAAGTATTGTAGACAGGCTGACTGTATTTGACAAATTAGAGGAAGGGAGCATTCACTTCAGTTTTGCTGTCGGCTCCTTTCTGTGGATTAAGGGTTGTTGTGCAGGCTTACATGCTCCTAGATGGAGGGGTGTCCTTGCCTGCCTGGGAAGGAGGAGGTAAGTTGGGAACATCAGTTGCTCTGGATTTCTTGAGATAAAGGGGCTGGGACCTGCTGTGGGTCACACACTGGAAAAGTAATTGTCCATCTGTATTTCCTCTATTGCTCATCCATATTATGTTTAAAGCAAGTGTCCATTTGGGGCTCTATTGTGAAGGGCTGTGGAGGGAGAGTGACTCTCTAGGGTGTCAGGATGTATTATCTCAAGCTGATGGATCCCTATCCCAGAGTGTGCAGAGATGGGTACCACCCCATTCCTCTGCAAGCCTCCTCTTCCAAAAAAAAACCTGTTTTGAGAATTCTTGTGGAAATACAGCATTCATTCAATGTGTATTTGTTGGTGTGTCATTTTAAGAAGCCAGAAACTCATTTTACAAGTTTTTTCTTTGCCTAGACTACTTGTAGAGGGAAAGGTAGTATAAAAATAAATATAATAAAGAAGAAACTTTAAATGCTACATTTTAGTGAATTCTTTCAATCACATATAACTTGTAAATTCAATTATAATAGTAGTAACAACCTCACAAAAATTATTCTTGTATTTAGCCTGGCATTTAGCATTTATTTCTTCATGTACCCAGTCTTTTCCAAATTATAGGGTCTTGATTACAGATTAAATGAGAAAGGATGTAAAAGAAGGACAGAAAACTCACTGAGGGGGTACTTGACACCTACTCAACAACTATTAGATATCCTTTCTGCTTTTCTGGTGAAACAACATGCTGGGCCAAAGTTCTAGTCTGCAACAGAATTTTCTATTACTTGTATTCTAACCTACTTGAGTGAAACAGTTACTTTAAAAATTAAAATATTTACATTTTAAAAAGACATTTCAAAAAAATTTGCAGTTACGTGAAAGGAGAAGAAAATGGATACTTTTGGTATCTCATGATCTTTAAGTTATGTCTGTCTTCATGGATTTTGATAGCTTACATTTTGCCCGGTTTTCATTTTATCTTAGCTAACACCCCGAACAGAAAACACAGTGAGTAGGTAAAAAAATCATCAGTGAACCATAATAAATGGATTTCTGCCAATGACAGGTCATGATACAGAAAAAAATCTGTGATGACCCTCTTTCCTCTACACTCATTTATCTCTTCCTAGTGTCCACTGATAGATTCTTGCTGTATGATTTATTGCAGAAAAACACCACCTAGAAATGGGCTTTTGATAAAATTGTTCAAGGATTCCTGGACAATAAATCCTAATCTTAACATGCAATGCTGCAGAATGTTTCACCTTTCTTATGCTATAAATAAAATATGCCAAATGTGATAATAAATCCATACGTTTAAGCACTATCTATGTAGTTTAGGAAATAAAGTCATAGTATGTACGCCTGATGTTAATAGCAGCTCTAAGCCTGGGGATATTGATGGCAGTATTTGTGCATTTGCCATCCAAATTTTTAGCACTCTACAATGCTTATGAAATTTCATGGCTTTTATCTGCCTGGGAAGGCTGGCTCTGCAAAGAGCATATGTAGGTTAAGCATAATCAGTTTCTGGTGGCTTGAATTGAAAGAGATGTTTCCTGAACACAGACAACTCGCTTTGGCAGACAGCTGAAATTTTGTGTTCATGCAGAGACCTTTCTTCATAATTAATCATCTACTGGAGGAAGTGATGAGAGGCTCAGTCACCTTACTGTGACCTCGCTAGTGACACAGGGCGTTAAGCATCCGAACCCTGGTATTTAGGCTTCTCCTCATAAGCTCAAGGACAGGTATCTGACCTCCATGTGGTAGAAGGGTGAGGGAGCCAAGCTCTGCTGGTTTGCTTTGATCTTATTTGCTCCTCACTGTGTGGAAATCTAAGGACTGATTTTAATTACTGAGCTTCTAAAACTTATAAACTATTGCCAGCATCCATGTAGTCAAAAACATGGAGGCAAGACCTTAATCTAGCTCTGGTTTCTCAATCTTGGCTCTATTGACATTTGGGGCTGGATAATTGTTTGTTGTGGGGGGCTGTCCTGAGCGTTACAGGATGCTTAGCAGCATCTCTGGCCTCTGCCTTGTAGATACCAGTATCCTCTCCAACTCCCCAGTTGTGATAACCAGATGTCTTCTGCAGGGCCACATTTTCCCTGGTTGAAAACTACTGATCAAGCCTGTAAGAAATATGTTAGCAAAAGCTGTGACATTAAAGAGAACAAAATTATTTGCAGGAAAAGGAAAAAGTAATCAGTTCAAAAGTAAAAGGGTCTGAGTTTTGGAATGAGAGTAAGTTGGCTTTTATTTTGAGTGCGTTGAAACATTTGTGGAATGATCTTCCTAGTGTCATGCCCAAAGAAAAGGAAAAGTCCCATAAAATGCTGGTGATTTGGCCAGTTGCTAAGAAATCATGTGTTAAATACCACTCTTGTATAATCATTTACATTGAACCTGACAGAATTAGGATACAGACATAAAAATAGTGTGTACTTGAAAAGGGTAAACACACTAGAAAGAAAGAAATGGAAATGAGGATCAAAGAACCTAAGAGAAGTTTTTTTTCTTCAACAAATTGGAAGTAAAGAAATCCATTATATCATGTGTAGCTTTCTTTGTGTCCTCAGATATTTATTGAAGGTCAAAGACAGAGATGCCTAATGGGTTATGATTATGTGAAATGAAGTGAGAAACAATGTTTTATAACAGCAAACACTTTTTATAGTGACAGTGTATTATGTTCACTAAAACATCTTACAGCTGCCTTTTTCCAGTATCCATGGCTCAAAGCAGGAAAATAATATGTTATTCAAAAAATACATAGAAATTGGGGGTGTGACTTGTTCAGAGCCAGGGCTCTTGTCTCAAGACCTAAGAAAATTTCCCACCATGCTTCATCCAACTTGAATAACCATTTACTCTAAAAAATATTACTTGCTTCTTTCATATCACTTTTTCCCATCTCAGTTCTGAAAAAAAAAGTTATATTTTAGTGATAAAGAATTTATGAACATTTACATTAGGGTTCCCATATTTGTGAGCTTGAAAATACCTTTGCAATGCCAAAAGTATGTCAGAGTCTTCCAAATAATAATAATAGTGGTGCCTTTGCGTCCCTAGTTACTAAAGTAAAACAATATGCTGTTATCAGTTCAATAACACTTTGTAAATGAACTTGTATTTTATCAACCACAGTAGCATCTACATAAATTTTTAAAATAAATAGAACATCAGCACGAGTATTATTTACATAGGATAAAGCTTATTGGCTGGAGGCCCTTTGCAACAATTCCACCTAACCCACAGTTTGGAGCACAGGACATTTTCTTGACATGCTTCTTATATTAACTTGCTTCTTATATTAAAGTGCTACTTATATGGAACTTGCTTATATAGCTTGCTTCTTATGTTAACATGCTTCTTATATGGAAAACCTTATGAAACTGTAGGAGATGTTCTCAGGCTCTGCCCATATGCCTCTGGGTCCTCACCATTGGGTGCACATCAACTCTTCACAGCCAGCATCTTCTCTCCTTGTCAGAGGAAGACTACTATCATGTCCTGTGTGGCAGAGAAGCAGAGTTTCCTGAAAACTGATGATCCCTTGAGGCTGACCAGTGTGGAAGTATAAATGCCCAGCTCCCCAGTCCTGGATAGGAACAACTCTGAGGTATAATCTAACTGACTTCAGATCGCCACTGTAGAGCTGAACCTAAGTTACACTTTCTAGGATTTTACTTGATATTGCACCTTCGTACAGCTTCCTTCCCTTCTACAACTTCCTGGTCCTTGAGACATTCCTAAGAAATTACTTCCACAAAAATTGGTATCTCAGGATCTACTGATTTGCAGCCCAACCTAAAATAGATACGATGTAGATTATAATATTCCTATTTATTCATGCCCCTTGTGGAGCATGTAGTGTAGTGGGACACACACATTCACTGCTCTATCTTAGGACTTAACACAGGCCCAGCACAATGCACATGCACCTTATGGTGGTTGAAGATTAATGCATGCAGACACATAATAGAGTAAAACCTAAACTTATCTTGTAGTTGTAGAACCCTGCAACTCCTGTCTTTCTGATCTCACCCTTTAGCATCCTTCGCTTCACACGCTTTGCTTCAGCTCTACCAGCTTGTCTCTGCTTCCTCAGTCTTGCCAAGTTCTCTCCTGAGCCCACATGCCCCATGGGCTTTTCTCCTTGCATGAAAATCTCTTCTTCCAAATCTTTGCTTGGCTAGTTCCTTATAGTTTAGTGTTTAGCAAATGGCATTTCTCCGCTGAGGCCTTCCCTGACCTGTCTCACACAGTCCTGTGCAATTTTCTTGTTAGCACTAAGCGGTATCAAATATTTCCAACAGGGCACAATAGCTTATGCATGTAATCTCAGCATTTTGGGAAGCCGAGGCAGGAGGATCGCTTCAGCTCAGGAGTTCAAGACCAGCCTGGGCAACACAGGGAGACCCTGTCTCTACAAATAATAAAAAATTTAAAACTTAGCTGAGTGTTATGGTGCATGCCTATAGTCCCAGATAATCAGAAGGCTGACATGGGAGGATAGCTTGAGCCCAGGAGTTCAAGGCTGCAGTGAACCATGATCGTGTCACTGCACTCCAGCCTGGGTGACAGAGGGAAAAAAGAAAAGGCAGATATTTTCTTGTTTATTTGCCTCCTTGCTTATTGTTTATTTTCCCAAAAGAATGCTTGTCCCATGTGCACAGGAGTCTTGTAAGCCATGATTGCCAACTTCATCCTAGTGTCTAGACTCCTTCTAGATCACAGTAGACACTCAAATATTGGTGGAATGCTGAAGAAACCGAATAAATATGTTAATTATAAGATGTAAGGTGCTAGTGAGGCAATAGAATATTGTCACAGAGAACAGCAAGGGGAGGTCTATAAGACAGTTAAGAATTCACTCAGAGAGTAGCATTTAGGCTAAAGCAAGTGCTACTGGGAATAGAGTGTGCACAGGCTCCAAGGGAAAACAAACGTTTTTGTTTTAGGGGCTCAAACGAAGCTGTGTGATTGAAGTGTAGTAAGCAGAGGAAAGAATAGAGAAGTAAGAGGAAGCATGTCATGTACAGCAGAGGTTGGCACTGTGAGGCAAATCTGGCCTGACATATGCTTTGGTAAATACAATTTTACTGGAACATAGACAGGCTCATTTTTTCATGTATCATCTATTGTTGTTTTCTCACTAATAAAGCAGAGTTGAGTAGTTAAACAGAGATTGTCCTTTCGCCCATCAAGTCTAAAACATTTACAGTATGGCTTTTACAGAAAAGGTTTACCAACCCCTAGGACCTTGAGGCTGGGGAAAGAAGCTTGGGGTTTTGTTTTAATGCAATGGTGTGGCTGTTTTCAAACATGTCTGCAAATTCTCTGAAATTCCTTCCTTTTAAAGGTGAATGTCTTTTCCCTTGGAATCTGAGCTCTGTAACTTCTTAATAGTAGAATACAGAAGAAGCGATACTACATGAGTTTCTGGGCTCAGGCTTTAAGAAATTAGAGCTTCTACTTTGTGTGTGTTCAAACCCAGCTCTCACGTTGTGAGGAGGACCAAAGGGTCCATGGGCAGTCTGCAGGGTGAGGCCCACCTCAGGGCGAAGAGCCAGCACAAACTTGCCAGCCTTGTGAGGCAGCTCGCTGGAACGTAGGTCTTTTGGCCACTAGCAGAGCCATCCACTTTACACCATGTTGAGCAAAAAGGAGCTCTTCTTACCCAAACTGCAGATTTTTGAGCAAAATAAATACTTACTGTTGTTTTTAGCCACTATGTTTTCAGACATTTTATTAGGCAGCTGTAAGAACCAGAACAAATGGGAAGGCATTAATGTCATTTCCTTTACAACGTCCCGTATTTCCCTAACATAGATAATGTAAAACCAGTTAATGTTGGGCCAGGCACGGTGGCTCACGCCTGTAATCCCAGCACTTTGGGAGGACGAGGTGGGCGGATCACAAGGTCAGGAGATCCAGACCATCCTGGTAACACGTTGAAACCCCGTCTCTACTAAAAATACAAAAAAATAGCCAGGCATGGTGGTGAGCGCCTGTAGTCCCAGCTGCTGGGGAGGCTGAGGCAGGAGAATGGTGTGAACCCGGGAGCAGAACTTGCAGTGAGCGGAGATCACGCCACTGCACTCCAGCCGGGGCGCAGAGCGAGACTCCATCTCAAAAAAAAAAAAAAAAACAGTGAATGTTATCCAATCTCTTTGCTTCCCTTTCAAAGTATCTTTCAACTGATTACACGACTTCACTCATTCCATAAATAATTGAGTGTCTACTATATGCAGTAGTCTTCATCATAAATATTCATTGCCTGGTAGTTTGATATTTGAACCGGTGTTTGGTTTGAGAGTGAAAGACAATAATGCCAGTACTTCTGTCAATACAAAGGAATATGTATCTAAATAATTATTTACACAAAATGATTTTTCCGTTCTTGAATTTTAATTGTAAAATTTAGTGACCCTTTTTTGTCATTTTCTAAAATTTCACAAAACAGTTTAGTGATAATTGCAGAACTCTCATTAATAGATAAAGCTGGCACTTCATAAATGTCAAATTATCATTCTGTTTATGAGTCAGCCATTTTCCTTTAAACGCATACACTTAGTGCCAGTTTTTTCTTCGTATATAAAAATTCAATAATTACAAAGAGAATTGGATGTTAAAATTAGTACCTGAACATGAGGAAAATGAGAGTTCCACCTATTGTACCATTTGGAAATCTAACGTGGTACTCTGAAGTGCAATAGATATAGAAAAAGTGGATGGAAAAATTTATTTTGTGCTATGCAAATATTCAATCTAGGAAGAAAACTATATTATCTGCCTATCTATTAAGGATAAAAATCACTGGGCTTCTTTTCCAATCTTTTTATTATCCAAGCCACAATAATGGGGCAGGTTACAAAAAAAAAAATAATTTTCTCCCGACTTTATGGGTCAAACTCTGAGTAAGGCTGAGATAATTTATGGTGGAGAAAATGACTGCATCTGGAATCTCTAGTTGAACCTGCCACATGACTGAGCTAGTTTTTATAAAGAAGCTAGAAATCTGGTGCCATGGGAAATGAAGAAAATGAGTGTAATCACCTAACAAGCTTGCAACGTTGGATCCTGATGGTCGGAACTGAATGAAACATCATAAGGAAAGAATAGCAGGTAGGAACATTGAATATCTAAGCACTACCGCGGCTGCACATGTCAAACAAGTCAAAACAAGCAAATATCCAAGGAAATGGAGGAAAGTGAAATACACAATCATGAGATTATGAGTGCAAAAGGTAAATTCTGTCTGTTTACATGAGAATGGTTTATGAAGTGGCACCCAGAGGGATATGCCATTGGCCAGTAAGGGAGCAGTTCCTGGTGTACCAAAGTAGTCTCACTTTGACCACAAGGACACACCTAGATGGAGAAAATGGAGATGTGATGTTAAATAGCTCACCCAAGGTAATACCAAAATAAGTGTTAGAGGAAGGTTTTGAAACCAGATCTTGTAACATTAAAGCTAGGTTTTTTGACCAAGTGTGGTGGCTCATGACTATAATCCCAGCACTTTGGGAGGCCAAGGCAGGTGGATCACGAGATCAGGAGATCAAGACCATCCTGGCCAACATGGTGAAACCCCGTCTCTACTAAAAATACAGAAATTAGGCGAGCATGGTGGTGCATGCCTGTAATCCCAGCTACTCAGGAGGCTGAGGCAGGAGAATCCCTTAAACACAGGAGGTGGAGGTTGCAGTGAGTCCAGATTGTACCACTTCACTCTAGCCCAGGCGACAGAGTGAGACAAAGTCAAACAAAACAAACAAACAAAAACTAGTTTTTTTGTTTTTTAATAATACTGTGGTAGGGAAAATAATGCCCCCTGCCCCTACAGGATCACCACATTCTAATTCCTATAATCTGTGAATATGTTAGTTTATATGACAAAAGAGACTTTGTAGATTCGATTTAATGATATTGAGACAGGGAGACTATCCTGGATTATCTGGGTGGGTCCAATATAATAACAAGGACCCTTACAAGGAAAAGAGAGCAGCAGGAGAGTCAGAGAAGGAGATGTGACAAGGAAAGAGAACAGAGATACAAATTTGATGCCATGCTATTGGTTTTGAAGATGGAGGCAGGAGCGTGAGCCAAGAAATGCAGGAGACTTCTAGGAGCTGGAAAAGGCAAGGAAATTGATTCTATCCCAGAGCCTCTGAAGGGAATGGGCCCTGCTGATACCTTGATTTTGGCCCAGTGAAACTCAGCTTGGACTTCTGACCTCCAAAACTGTAAGATAATAAATTTGTATTGAGATAAGTCACTAAGTTTATAGTGATTTGTTACAGCAGCAATCAGAAATGAATATAGCTACCACTGCTGCTTCCAGATGTTTATCACTACAGATAATACTGATTAATAAAATGATTGAACATCTCAGTTTACAGAGTGGAGGGTTAGCACATTCTTATGATGATATTACAAAGCATTTGTACCTCTATATAGCTTTCACCCCTTGTATTGAAAACTCTGATGAAGTGCTTGCCTTCATCTTCTAGCTCTGTTACTTTGAGTAAATTACTTACTGTTCTGTACCTCAACATCTATAAAATGTATGCAAGTATAAATTAAATGTATAAAAAACTGCATTTGTGTTGTTTAAGGGTTACATGAGACCATCCATGAGAAGTACTTGGTACACACTTGTGAGTTATTTTTAGGGTTCAAGTTAGGGAGCAGAGACCAGAAAATGGCATTACAATTGACTATAATGGAACAAGAATGGCACTGGACGCACAGAAGATGATGAGCATGATTTGCAAAATAGGATAAAAGAGGATTCTGGAATGAATTTGAATGAAGTCTATTCTCTAACCCACGCTGTTAAGGAATTTCTATTACATTCTTTACCCTATTATAGGATATTCTAATGAATTGCTTTTGTAGCTTCTTGAATAAAATTGCAGTTTTATTAACAGTATAGAACATGAATATAATTCTTATTCTATGCTATGGGTTCAGTTATTCTCAATATTTCTGAAAGAATACCTCCTGTAAATGTATTCACTTTTCTCAAAGGAATAAATGTAAGAATGTTAGAGGCCACTTCCTAGGGGTTACCATGGCTCAAACATCCCTGACCTCCCAGGAAGAGAGCAAAAAATGGGAAAGGAGGCAGTGGTAATCAAGGCAGTTACTCTCTCTCCCTCCGTATCCTGGAAGCAGTCCACAACAGCCTCCCGTTGTCATGCAGACATCCCTGGATGGAGTCATGCATTCAACATAGGCGGATATCACCTTGATAAGGTTGAGACCTTACCAAGATTAACTGTTAGGCAGTTGAAAGCCAAAATGGCACAAATATTGGGCTTATAAAGTAAAAGAGGAAGGAAGACTTGGTTATGAAGTATAAAAGGTGAGCACTATGGGCTTCTGTAATTGCTGAAGACAAGCCTCTGAGTCATCTTCCAATAAAGAGTAGACCAGGTCATGGCCTCTCTCCACTGCCTCTGAAGTCATTATCCAAACAACCATGTTCCAAATCAAACAACCAGTAGCTCCAACTCAAGAGTCCTTTAGAATTACACAATCAATATCTGAAAGAATTCAATATCGTTGCCTGTTAGAGTAAGCTGAAGAATTAGTGAAGACTCTTGAATTAGAATATATTTTCTTCCTAGTAAGAGATGTGAATTGGGTCATGAAATGCGAGTGTTTAATCATCGAAACATTAACTAATGAATTCCAAAGACTCACCCAGAAGTCCACTCCTTAACGATGAAAATAAGCAAAGAAACACAGATAAGGATTACAGTACATTGGTTCCTAGGAAGTAGTAAGTGCACCAAGGGAAAATAAGTCATGGCAGTCACGCACATGACCAGGAGAAATCAACGAAATAAGGGTGGATGGGTTGCACATACTCCATCCCAGAAGAATAGAAAATTTCTTCCTGAGAAAATCTGTAAGAGTCAAAATCAAGTCTTACAAATTGATTCTAGGGTCTCTTGTTATTTTATATGTAGAAGAGGGACTTCAGCATCCTCTAGTCTAGGAGTTTCCAAACTGAGCTGCTTATTCAAATCCATGCAGGACACTTTTTAAATTCCAGATTTAGAGGACCTCATACCAGAATATCTTTGGATGGACTCTCAAACCTGCTGGTTTGGGAGTCAAGCTTCTGGTCCAGGGCCTTTTTGTTGCAATGGCTGTTGGGTTCTGAAACATTAATATTGAGATGTGTAAAGGATGCTACAGCAAACGCCCACATACTTGCCACCCCAAATCATCAAATAATAACTCTAAAAAATATTTACTTCCATATATTTAACATCTTATTTTGAAATAAACACTTTTGCAAGTAGAATACATGGAAAACCTTTTTAAAAATGTAAATATTTAAAGTTCATCAGAAGTTGAAAAATAAAATCTTCCCACAAGTCTCAAACAACCAGACTGAGATCTTAATTTTAGCCTTTTTGCCAATTGAATAATTCGTGACAAAGTTTAAACAATGAGATACCCTATAGCAAAAGCAAAGCGATGTTGGCATCATACTTTTCTTAAACTTTCATCTCCTCACTAACAGTAAACCTTAAGTCAAAAAAAAAAAAAGCACATTTATGAAGTTATTGTTTTTAACAACAAAGTTGTTTTTAAAATAAAGTTATTATTTTTAACTTTATATTTTGAAATAATTATAGATTAACAAAAAGTTGCAAAAACCATTGCAGAGAGATCCCATCTGTTTTCCACGCAGTTTACCCTCAAGGTATCATCTTATATAACATCTTGCATAACTCTGGTATAATATCAAAACAAGGAAATTGATGTTGGTAAAATCAATAGACAGAATTCAAATTTTACTAGGTTTACATGCACTCATTTGAGTGTGTATGAGTATGTGTGCAATTTCATGCAATTTCATGCAATTTCAGCATCTGCATAGGATCAGGTAGCCATCATCACAATCAAGGAACTGTTCTATAATCACAAATATCCTTCTTGTTACCCCTTTAGAATCATACCCATTCCTCTCCTCACCCTTCTTCCTAAGTCCCCCATCTCATCCCCAACCCCTGGCAACCACAAATCTGTTCTATATCTCTTTAATGTCATTTTGAAATTGTTGTATAAATGGAATAATAAGGTAGGTAACCTTTCGAGGTTGGTTTCTTTCACCCAGTGTAATTCCCTTGAGATCCTTCTAAGTAGTTGCATGTGTCAATTGTTTGTTTGTTTTTGTTGTAAACTAGTGTTCCATGATATGGATGTATCAGAGTGCCTAACTATTCACCCACTGAAGAACAGTGGATTGTTTCCAGTTTTTGGCAATTGCAGATAAAGCTGCTATGAACATTCATGTACATATTTTTGTGTGGACAGAAGTTTATATTTCTCTGGGATAAATGCCCAGGAGTGTTATTGTTTGGTTGTATGGTAAGTATATGTTCAGATTTTTTAAAAACTGCCAAACTCTTTTCCAGACTGGCTGTAGAAGTTTATGTCCCCAGCAGCAAAGTATGAGTAAGTGAAGGTGAAGGTAGAGTTGTCAACTGCCTGCCTAAATGTTTAAGGGATGCCCCAACACTCACATAAAACACAGGAGATAAGGGAGACTTCCTGGTTCCAAGCATTGAAGGAAATCACTGCCCAGTCATCAGCTGACCACTAAGCTGACTGAGCAGAGACTTCAGCGGCCGCACCTAACAAAGAATATACAGACTTCGCAGAGAGTTACTTCAAGAAAGTCACACAACAAACTTTCAGCAATAGCAAAAGCAATAACAAACAGCAACAACAACAAACTCAGGAGAGGAAGGAGAATTTCATTTTCAGAGTTGCCACATTATAGTATTTAAATGTCCAATATTCACTAAAAATGATGAGACCCATGTAGAGAAACACAAAAGAATGTCCTATCTATAGAAGCTGTGGCTGAGGAAGTCTGGATCAGCTCAATGATACTTGAGTGTCTAAGATGGCCTTGTGCACGTATCAGGGGTCTTGGTGCTGGTTGTTGGCTGGGGCACCTCAGTTCTCTTCTACAATTCCCCCCATCCTCTGTGGTCTCTCCCTATTCAGAGCTTATTTCTATGGCAGCTAGATTCCCAACAGATGATAAACAGAAGCTTCAAAGCCCAGGCTCAGAAGTCATACATCACTTTCATCTCATTCTATTGGTTAAAATAAGTCACAGATATAGCCCAGATTCAGAAGGAGAAATAGACTCCACATCTTAAAGGGAGGAATGGTAAAGTCACATTGCAAAATATGAGATAGGAGGGAATGGGCCCTGGTGACTGATGAAAGAGATGGTAATGGCCAGGCTCGGTGGCTCATGCCTGTAATCCCAGCATTTTGGGAGGCTGAGGCGGGTGGATCACGAGGTCAGGAGATTGAGACCATCCTGACCAACATGGTGAAAGCCCGCCTCTACTAAAAATACAAAAATTAGCTGGGCATAGTGGCGTGTGTCTGTCTAGTTCCAGTTACTCAGGACGCTGAGGCACGAGAATCACTTGAACCCAGGAGGTGGAGGTTGCAGTGAGCTGAGATCACGCCACTGCACTCAAGCCTGGGTGACAGAGTGAGACACTGTTTCAAAAAAAAAAAAGAAAAACAAAAAACAAAAGAGAGAGATAGTAGTCCACAGCTTTGCCATCATTCTGGTCACACTCCAGAAATGATTTAACCTCTGTATTCTGTTGAAATGTACCTGTAATGTGTGCAGGCAGCTGCAGGGATGACACAAGCAGCCGCTACGGGCACCTGCCCGGGGTTTCTCCAGCTAGGCTGCCCTTTGCCTGTTGCCTGCTTTGACAACTTATTTAATTGGGTTTCCTGACTACTCAGTTTGTTTCAGTGCCATGTCTTGGTTTCCTATTTCTATCTAGACTTCTTGGTTTTAAGTTCCTCACTTCCTTAAAACTTAACTTCTGGGATTTGCCCTCAGTTGTACATTCTACAGTCATTAAGTAAGAGGTGCCTCAAATCTCCACGACAGGACCCAGACCAACCTGAGGTGTGCTGAGATATCTCTGGGTGTACCTTTTTAGGGAAGAGGAACCCAATAAGCTTCTATGTCAGCAAAACAGTGATGATCAGGTATAAACTCTGAACTCACCTTCCTTTCATTTTCTTATTGGTCTCCATCTGTCCTCACTTATTTTGATCTAACTAAGGAAGAATGTGCCTCTTTCTTTTCAAGACCAACTTATGCTCTTGATTCAGTTTCCACACACTCACCTTTTCCAGGATCTCAATAGTCTTTTCTCCCTTCGATGTTCTTTTTCTTTCCAGCTGTGTACAGCTGGATGGCTCTGCACAGCCAGTAAACAGGATGAAGTCTCTCCCAGCCATCCCACTCCCACAGATCCAGAATATTCTTAGATTTCTACTTTGATTTACCACATAACTCCTTGAGAGGAGAAGCTACACACCCTAATTCTATTCTGGTTATTTACCCAGGTGGTTACCTTCCATCTTTATGATTCCACCAGGATAATTCCTGAAAGCAGCCCCTCTGGCGGCCGCATTTGACCAGACCTCTTTCAGCTTATGACAAGCTGCTGTTCTTCCTTGGTGGTCCCCAGACCTCGCATCACTCTCCCTTCACTTTGCCCACTCCTCAGATCATGGTTTCAGGCTGTATTTCACAATAGAATCATTGGGGAGTTTTTATAACTTGCCTATACCTGGGCCCCACCTTAGAAATTCTGATTGATCTAGGGGAAAATCCAGGGTCACACTTCTTATAAACCACCCAGTCGGTCCTAATGTTTTCTAGGTTTTTTCAAGATTCTACCCCCAGTTCTCTTTTCTTCTTATTTTCTTTAACATCTACGGGCAGTTTTATCAACTTACATGGCATCAATTTTTCTTAGAACCTCTAGTTATTTTTAAATTTCTGAATCTCCAGACCTGAGCTTCCAACCTTCTGTTGGGTACATCCCTCTGCATATTCTGCACTGACTTAAACATGATTCTTTCCTGAACAAACTTACTATCTTTCCTTCCAAATCTGTTGTTGTTCTTCTTTTCTCTCTCTCTCTGAACAGTATTATCAACTACCCATAAACTAAGCAGAAAACCTTACTCAACCTTGATGATGTCTCCATTACATGCCAGCAACAGCTTACTTACCTAGTGCTGGCTCATAACTGAAACATCATGGCTTTACACCCAAGCACATCTCAGTTAATTGCAGCCCTGTCACCCCTCACTCGAACTATGTTACTGTGTCACTATGTGTCACTAACTTTACACCTCTAAGACTCTACAGAATGGGCACAATTATGCGATCATGCAGTGTTATTCTGAAGAGTAAATAAAATAAGGCATTTAAAATGCCTCTTACAGTAAATGACAGTTGTGGCCTTTGCCCACTCTTCCTCCCACAGTAACTGAGTTCGAGCCATTATCCTTTCTTTTTTGGGCAACAGTGATACATCTCCTCCTGCTTTGTCTCAGAAGTATCTTTACAAAATGCAGATCTGCATCTGCATCACACACCACTCACAAGACTTCGGTGGCCCCGCCATTATCCTAAAGCATAGGAACCAGCACTGAAGAGTCAGTGACAGCAGGGTGAGTAGGTTGGGAAGATTTAGACTTCCATGAACTTGAGCAGGGCCCATCCATTTTGCACCTCTATGTAAAATGCTACACGAATGCCACTTCATATTCAGATTGCTACCCCAGTCTCTTTTATATAAGAATTCTAAGGCCACTACTTGTCAACTGGGAAGGTTTTCTTGTCATCCCACTCTTACTTTCTATATATTGCCCCTCCATGATCATAGAATTTCAGAAGCTGCTGTACAGGCAAAATCCTTGACTCTAGAAGAGGTCAAAACTTTAATAGGACAAGTTGATCACACTCCAGAGAGAGTGGGAACATGGTAACACAAGTAGCTACTCACTTATTTATTTATTTTTATTAAATACCATTCATACACATCTCTAATAACAGCTGCCTCCTTGGTTAGTGTGACAGGCAGAAGCAGGGCAAATGTCAAACTACCAATGATAGTGACAATTCAGTGGGTCCTCCATTCACTAAGTGCTTAAAATTCTTTTGCATAATTATGCACATCTCTCTTTAAAAAATATGTACATATTAGTTTTAGCACAACTAATGATAGCTTTTCTGACACAGGACGTCTTTCATTTTTTAATAAATTGCTATTTTTTATTTTTTTATTATGGGTTTTGGAATGAAGATTGATTTTTGAACCATTTTGGGGAGATAATAGCCGACTTTTGTGCTGCTGTGCCATTGCACAGCTCAAATTTCAGTAATTAAATATAAACATGCTCCCTCAAAAGTACAGTCACATAAAATATGGCAGTGCTTCATTAATAATCGATTTATAGAATCTCTCGTTGTGGAAACGGCAGCCTCCTGAAGCTGTCATGACACTGTCAGTATTACTAAAGCAGGTAAGAATTAGTTCTTGCGCTCCAAACAGAGTCACAAATTGTCATGGTTTCCTTGGAGACTTAACGCACTGTACCTACAGAACTGGAGTTTCCAAATTAGAGGGGAGTCTCCAGAAATTAATCAGGCTTAATTGAGAAACTTTCAGCTCAGTCCTAGGGAGGAATCTATAAAGAATTGCTAGTGAGGGGGTGACAATAGGTGACATGCTTCCAGCAGGGTGGAGGTGGTCAATGTGTGGGCCTGTGAATTAGGTGGCGGCAGTCAGGGCCACAGCAGCCTGGTTTGCAATGCCGAGGAGGCTGACAGAAGCAGGACTGGCTCTCATTATTAATGAGTCACCCCATATGAAAAGCCTCCTGTATTTCTCAACAAATAATCTCTAAGTCACAAGGCAGAAGGCTACCCTGGAAAGAAGTGGCAAAGACAATGCGAGTCATATTTTTTTAAAGGGGGCATATAATGATTCTGGTTCTTTATTCTTCTTTTCACATTATTTTCTTTGTGAACCAAAATGTTGGTGCCCTTTCAATAATTTCAGAATTCTGCATTATCTTCTTGGATGCTTCTAATGGGATGGCACTTCACCCACCCCCTTTTCCCTATACTCTTTTTAGTATCCCTTGTAGGAGAGGCTCTTTTTTTTTTTTTTTTTTTGAGACGGAATATCGCTCTGTCACCAGGCTGGAATGCAGTGGTGCGATCTCTGCTCACTGCAACCTCTACCTTGTGGGTTCAAGAGATCCTCCTGCCTCAGCCTCCTGAGTAGCTGGGACTACAGGCATGCACCACCACGCCCCGCTAATTTTTGTATTTTTAGTAGAGACGGGGTTTCACTATGTTGGCCAGGATGGTCTCAATCTCTTGACTCTGTGATCTGCCCACTCGGCCTCCCAAAGTCGTGGGATTGCAGGAGTGAGCCACTGCACCCGGCCGAGAGGCATACGTTTATAGGACAGATTTGAAGCAGACTTTAACGCAAGATGTTCATGTCTGACGCCCCACTGCCTCTTGCTTGGAGGAGGAGGCCAGAATCCCAGGAATTAAAGGGAGCAAGAAGGAATATAATTTATGAGCATAAAGTAACTGCATATAAGACTGTACCAATTTCTGATGCATTGCAACAACAAAATAAATAATAAAAATAAGATGAAAACAGAATGTGCTAATATGAGAAGATGAAGCCACATCCAAAACCTTATGTTCTTTAGAAAAATGCGTTTGTCTGAAAGGCACAGCAGCTACTGGAGTGCTAGCTGCATTTTTCGCTAAATGTAACTTTTAACTTTACCTACTTATCACTACCAGTACTAAGTAAAAAAACATGGGAAATATGGACTCGTAAAGCCTTGCATTTCTATAAACTAGAGTTTATATGATCTGTTGCATTTGGAAATTGCCATCAGGTACAACTTTTTACCACAATGATTCATCTTTATTCACTAACCATGAAAGCTAATTTTGTGTAGCAAATGAGGTATACTATGTGCATGATTTTATTTAGATTTACTCATTTCTTTATGAAAGATGATTCAATTACATCTTATAATACTATTCCCTTGAGCAAGTAAAAATGGCTATTATGAATCCCTGTTTCCATGATTTCCGTTTATTAGTGTTTATTTCATGCTCACTGAGGGGCACAAGTGGTTAAGATTATGAGCCTTGGAACCAGACAGATACGGATTTCAAATGATGGAGACTTTGATTGTGTGGTGAGAGGCAAGTCTATAAGACTCAGTTTTCTAATCTGAAAATGGGGTAATAGCTCCTACTTCAAAGGATTGTTAACGGAATTGATTGAGATAATGTTAGTTAATAGAGAATTTGGCATATACACTGCACATAATGAGAGCTATTTAATGTTTAGCTGACAATATTTTACATTTGTAACTTATTTGTATTTAATATTTGCAGTATTCACTAATCAATTCTTTGTAGGTTTAAAAATGTTTTATCAATAATATTCTAATTTAGGTTATTTTTATTTATTAAGCTGAATTTTGACTAAATTATGCTATTTTAATTCAATTAAACTTTATAAATTACATACCTCTTTTCCAAATGTTTCCCAAAAAAATCAATATATTCTAAGGTCGAGCTAGCCCTAACTGTGCCGTGTGCAGTTCATTGAATGCCATGTAGACTAAATTACCTTCACAGTTTAAACTTTGCCAATATAACAACAAATATTTACTGCTATGTTCCAGAAACAATATGCTAGGCCTCATAAATATTTTGTAACATGTGCTTGTCAAATCGTCATCATCATTATTATAGAATTATTCTAAAATGAAATAAAAACAATATATCAAATTTTTCCCCTTAGATTTTATATTAAAGTCCAGGGCAAATTTAAGTCATGCCACTTTTGTTTGTCTATTCTGTTCTAGTACCCTGGGATATGTTCATTTTCCAAACATATGCATTTTGCCTTTGTAGATAAATATCTGAGTATATTTGTTTCCAATGTGGCTCAAAGCCATATCCTTCTAAGACTTCTAAGGTTACTTGGGTAGTAAACAGTTAGTTTTGAAGATCCTGATCTGTGTTTTGTGGGATAACTTTTGTAACATTCTGATGGTACTTCAATGATCAGATACTCTAACATGTTCTAGGAAGTTTTACATGGCTGAGAAATAAATTGTTTTATTTTTTTTATTTTTTTTTATTTTTATTTTTTTATTTTTTGAGACAGAGTCTGGCTCTGTCACCCAGGCTGGAGTGCAGTGGCCGGATCTCAGCTCACTGCAAGCTCCGCCTCCCGGGTTCCCGCCATTCTCCTGCCTCAGCCTCCCGAGTAGCTGGGACTACAGGCGCCCGTCACCTCGCCCGGCTAGTTTTTTGTATTTTTAGTAGAGACGGGGTTTCACCGTGTTAGCCAGGATGGTCTCGATCTCCTGACCTCGTGATCCGCCCTTCTCGGCCTCCCAAAGTGCTGGGATTACAGGCTTGAGCCACCGCGCCCGGCCATAAATTGTTGATAATATTTCATACTCTGTTATTTTGGAATTTATTCATTGTTGTATATATTTGCTAGTGCCTTCATACATTGTTTTTAACATTGTAATATCATCTTTTCTGGAGGTTTGAAATGATGAATCATTGGTGTTAAAGTCCTTTTTGAGCATACCACTTTGGTTACTGTATGGTAAGACTCAGAGCCAGAAGAATGTCTTGAGCTGCCTAGGTGTGGTCAGTATCTCAAGGGGAAGTAACTCGAAGAACCAAAAAAGTGGCTTTAATCAACTGGTGCTCAAACAAACAAACAAACAAACAAAAACTAATGTTTATTACTAACAACCCTTCATTTGCAACTACCACAAAGGAAATAACCTGAATCCAGTTCACGTGACTGGCTATCAGGGCAACTTCTCTTTTCTTGACTACATAAATATAAGACAAGAGGCTCCAAACTGTTGACTTCAAAACCATAAAATTAAAGAATTTTAGAGCTGGAAAGGACTTAAGAAATTCCTAACATCTCTCATCATTTTACAAATAGGAGACTTAAGGCCCATCAGAACTAAGTGACCCACCCAAGGTCATGTGGGAAAGCAGAAATGAGGGTTTGAGGATTCCTACTCACTGAACTGGAATTTTTTATCTTGAAATATTGAAATCTGGGTAAATTGGACATGAAGTGATGGGTGAAATCAAAGACATGGTTTTGCACAGTTAAACTTCTGTATTAACAAAATGACATTTAGCAATGTTTTCAATAAAACATAGTAAGAAATATGTTTCACACTAAATGTTTGTGATAAAAATACTAGTTAAAATGTTTTGATTTTTTTATCTTCCTGTGCTGCATATTCACTTTCCTTCTCTCTTTCTTTACTTCTCTGGAGAATGTGACTTTTGTTGTAGGTCATTCTGTAAGGAAATTATTGGCATATTTAACTTTTGAGTTGCTTAATTCCCTTGGGAATATTTCCAGTACTCCTAGATCAAAGCGCATAAATGTTTGGGGAGAGAAATCCATGAACAAGATCCTAAGATCAAAGATGATAAACATTGGCTTCTCATAAGGATTATGACTTGCTCATGATGCCCTCCTCATATTCAGAGGTGGGAATTCACCATTCACATCCAACGCCTGCCTATTCTTCTTCCTATTCTTGGAATAAAAACTCTTAGCTAAGTCTGTCTTCCTCTTCTACATTTTTCCTTTGGAGAACTCACACGGCCTGACAATGATCAACTTTGTACAGGCGATTTGCAGATCTGTGTTATTACTTGCACCTTTCCCAACTCCGATTTTATATTCTCAATGACTGGCAATTTCCACATATCCCTGGCCTCTCAAACTTTAATATATCTAATGTTAAAGATAATCTTTTCTTTCAAATCAACTTTTTCTCCTGCCTTACCTATGTATGAAAATGACTCATCCATGCATTTGTTCAAATAATTTTGGAATTACTATTATATGCTAGAATCTGAGTTGGGTACTGGGGATCCAAAGGGAGCAATTCAGTTCCAGTCCATGCTCCTGGGGAAAACAGGGGTGGATAGAGGCAAATAAGCAGCACCTACAACACATGAAGTAGGTGCCAAGCTAAGGGAAGTGATATGAGAGTCCCTCTTTTCCCTGATAATTGGTCTTAATATCTTTTAGTGATAGACTGAGCCCTCTATGTCTGTCTTCGCCTACATTTGCTGAACAAGGTACTTTTAGGCATTGCCAACTTTTCATTTTCACAATCCCTGTGGCAAATTAAATATTTGTCACAAATTCTTTGACAATCTTTCCATTGAGAAGTGGGGTATAACTCTTCTCTACTTGAATCTGAACAAATCACAATAAATGTGCTGTTCTGGAGCTTTAGAAGCCAGGTCATAAGAAGCCTTGTAGCTCTCCCAAAGTCCAGCTGCCACTCTGTGAAAAGCCCAAGCCACGTGGAGAAGCCATGTGGAGGCGCTCCAGCTAAGCTGAGCTTCCAGATGACAGCCGCCATGAACTGCAGCAATGGGAATGAACTATATCAGAGATCACAGCAAGGAAAGGGATGGATGAGAAGCATTTAAGGTTAAGTCGTAAGTAGCAATAGTGACAAGATGGCAGGTGCAGCATGGCTGGAGTTCTACTACTGAAATGCAGGGCTCCTCTCTATCCAGAGATAACTCCTGGGAACTTATGGTTTTAAACTTAAAAATTTAGGGACACTTATAAGAGTGTGTTCTCACAAGTCTGTATTGTACCCATCATCATAACAACAGCAGTCAACTTTCAGAAAGCACTTGTTCCATGTCGGGTACTTACATTTATTATTATTAGTAAGCACTTCATATTCAATAACCCATTTAACCGCCACTAAACTCAGATATACAATTTTTGCCTTATCTTACCAGTGAGGAAACTGAGGCTCCAAGAAGTTATGAGTCATATTTCCAAACCCACACAAATGCATGTGGCTAAGACAAGATTCCAGTTGAGGCATGCCCAACTAGAGTTTTTTCTCCTCGCAATGATGCCTCATTAGGTCCTGCTGGAAGCTGAGGGCCCTCACCACCTGCTGCTGTGTCCAGCTGTGTGTCTACGCAAGAGTGGATGGTGATACCTGCAACAGGAACACTCTGCTTGGCCACTGTGCAACCAGGCCAGAAGCTCAGGCCCAAGCACAGACTTCACGCTGTCGTGTCGTAGAGGCACTTGATTTAAAAAGTATCCATACACAGTAACCTAGGGAAAAGATGAGAGGGCCCTGCAGGTTTCACCCCATAGAGAACAATGCTTTTAGTTTTCTTTCACAGGAATGTCTGAAGGTAACAGGCATAGAGAAGAATCTTCCTACAAATGTGTTTGTGTGTAGTGAACAATGATTCCTCACATATGCATAGTATTTGACAGTTTATAAAGCCCTTACCTATAAATCTTCTCTTTGACCCTCAGAAGTCCTCTGTGAAGGACAGGACAGGCCTTGTTATCACTATTTTAGAAAAACGACTACAACTGTGAAATGGGGATAATGCCTACATTCCTGTCTATGAAAATTAAGTATTAATAACATCATTTGATAGGTCATAGATTAAAGCATGAAAAAAACTATGTGATAGACAGTCATTGTAGAGGAGTCAACAAGGCTCAAAAAGGTTTGATGACCGGCCCAAGATTATCCAAGGACTTAATGGCAGAGGCCTAGGACCCATGTGGCTCTAGTTTTCATCCAGGGCTAGTTCTTGCTTAGTTTAAGCAGATACAGAAAACAAATAAGATAATATAGTCCCCTGAAGGTGGGAAGCTCATCTAACTATTCCTTCAATCCCTAACTCAAGACCTGGCACATAATAAAAGCTTTTTAAATGTTGCTGAAATGATTGTAATTGGAAATTGAAATCCAGGGTTTCTGCTTTTCTCCACAAGCCACACTCAACTTTATCCTCTTTGCTCACCTCACCCTACAAAGGTTCATTCAATCTTCAGATGTCGTTCTGGTGTCCATTAGAACTCAAGATATATTTTGCCACAGAATGATGGGAATTAGGTGTTAAAACTAAAATCTTTTCAACCATTTGCAGCATGCAATTCTATATATCAGAAACATTAGGTGATAAATATTTTCTTTAGCCTGAGAACTAAACACAGTTAACAAATAGTAAGGATTTATTATGTCCTAGATATTATATTCTTCTTCGTGGAAAAATCATTTGCATTTCAATTTAACATTTAAAAATATATTCTGAAAACTAAAGTTGGTTATTGTCTACATTAAAAGAGAAAAGAGAAAGGCAACATTAAAGGAAGTTAGTTGGTAACTCAATTCCCTTTTCTTCCTAGTACTTAAGAATTTTCCCATGTGAAAACCTCACACCCCTCAGGAAACTCTACGCCCTATCTCGGTAGTCCTCAAAGTGTGGTTTCTGGACCAGTATCAGCAACATCAACCAACTAGTTAGAAATGCAAACTTTCTCCCACCACAGCTGAATAAGAAAGTCTGCAGTTGGACCCCCGCACTCCGTGGTTTAACAAGCCCTCCAGGTGCTTCTGATTGGGGCTTAAGTTTGAGAATCCCTGAAAATGGTCTGAAAGTATTAATACCAGTGTGCCCTTTGATACATTAACTGGTCCATTGGTGGCCTGGAACAACACACGTGCTTGTCTAGGTCCCAAAGGGAAGGGAATGGCTGAGAAATGGCAACAATTTAGCTTGCTGTGCTATAAAATTAAATTTAAAGTACCACCTTAATAGCAAGGATTATGTCTTATGAAACACTGCACAAACTGCAGGAACTCTCAGTCACATAAATGTCAGTGTAATAGTAATAAAGCAACAGTGTTTAATCCATTCTTACCTTACAGATTTTTCAGCCTCTTTTATTATGCAAGACTCATATTTTTATTTTTCGTCCTTTATCTATTTTAGCCCTTCCATTCTTTCATAATTTTATTCAAAATCGCATTATTAAAAATATGCCTATGTATCTTATGAATATCAGATGGAATGAAGGTTTTATGGACATTTTGCTATACCTTGGTGAGGTCAGCATGGGAAATCGTGAAAACTTTCTCAAATCTTTAGTTAAACTCTATTATGGATTAATTTTCTCCTGGGGATTGCCAAGGAAAATCTACATGTTATTTCACTCATTAAAATTCCTTTTACTGATATCTAAATGGCTAATTCTCTACCTAGCTACAAGGGAAATGAAATCCCCAAATTTGATCAAAGTTAATCAAAACAGAGGTGTGTGACTCATTCAAAAGACAAAGCATGCCTATTAAAAATGTTCCAAAAGAAGACACACAGATGAAGCTGCTGGAGGCCACTCTAACTTGTGTTATGATCATTTAAAAGGGATTTTAAATGACTATTTACGTTAGTATTCAATCAAAGGCACCCTCTATGACAGCCCCCGCATTACACAGAATATTTATCTGGTGCCGAGATGCAGAGTACCTACAGGCTTTCCAGCCAGTTGACTGTTGGATTGCATTTGACCTTTCATTAAATGGCAAGTCTATAATCATATTTTGTATGGGTGCAAGCCATAGATTATAAATAAGAAATAATCAAAGGGAAGGACAACTGGGTTATATTTGGTGTGGGCCTCTTGATTGTGTCACCATTGTTTTAGACATGACTGGAATGGCAAAAAGGGAAGACTTTACATACACTATTTGGGGTCATCAGAGGACTGATTATGGTAGTGAAGCAAAATTATGCCTAGTAACTTTTAATTTCTATTGTAAACACATGACTTACTTGAACACTTGATCTTAGCCAAAAGACCGAGAAGCGGTATGACTTCTATTTTAAAACCAGTGAAGCAACATACTAAATATTACAATGTTTTAAGAAATTATTTTTAAGAACTTTTCATTTATATAGCTACTTTCCTATTCCCAAAGATTTGGTTTAACCTAAAATACAGTTGGCCCTCGGGATCTATAGGTTCTCCGTCCTTGTAATCAGCCAACTACAGAATGAAAATATTTGGGGGAAAAAAACGACAACAAATCACAATACAATAATAAAAATAATACAATTTTTTTAAAGCAGTAAAGCAACAGATGGTGAACTCCTTGTTACAAGTCAGGAGAGCTCTGTGAAGAGAAAAATACCCCAAACTAGTCTATTCTAAGATAGATGTACTTGTGGATAAAGCAGTTTTAATTAAATCTAGTCTTTTCTGCTTATCTTCTGCTAATAATTACTTGCATTTTCAGGACCAGAAATGTCTGGCAAAGGTAAACCACTTTATAGAAATGACAAGATTCTAGTTTCCAAAGTCACATAGTATGAATATTTGTAGTATCCTTTTATTTACCAGATTTCATGTGAATCCTTTTTTTTTTTTTTTTTTTTTTTTAGAAAGCTCTCCTTGAGGCTTGCAAATGACTACATATTTTTAAAACCATCAGTTAGGCCAAAAACCTGAGAGTATGGTCATCTAATATTTAAAATAGAAGGTGAAATGGGGGTAGAGGGCTCAAATGAAATTATAGTTTGCTGGGACAACCGAAGCTCTCACCTGGTTTGTCAAGCTGTCCATTAGTCAGTCAACACCAATCACCTGTATAGAAAAAGAATTTCACCCATGAGTCGACACAATAGAAGCCCACTCGGTGGAAAACAGGTTAAAATAACTGGACATGAGGGCCCTGCCTTCGAAGCACCTGTTTGGTATGGTCCAAGAATAATATCTCTGAAAACATGAACATCTATTTTGAATATCTTCAGGCAAGAAGACCTAAAGCTACGTTAATTTAATCTCCTTTCCTAAATGTTAACAGCAGTGTGGAAATGGACGCTGTCATCCCTGTAATCAGTTGCACAGAGCACAAGGGCAGCGGTCTCTCGTGCCTCATCTGTGAGCTAATCTTTCATTTCATAGCAGATCTTTCCATATCAAACAACACAAATGACTTAATTTGCATGACAGGATTTGTAACGGGGCAAATCTAGTGTCAAAGTCGATTAAAGATTACACCAGAGAACTATCATAATCAGTCCTCTAATGAGCCTAAATAGTACATGTAAAGTCTCCCCTTTTTGCCATTCCAGTCATGTCTAAAAGGGAATGTGTTTCTTTTCATCGATGAGCCAGTCCTTTGGTTTGCACATTACGCCCTACGTTGAGCTAAAGTCATGTCAGTCTGGTTTCAGAGGGAGAGAAAGGGAAATAATAAAGCAAACATCACTTCACAAATGACATTGCTTGGTATAAGCCAACGTTTGAAGCCCTTAATTCTTCTAATCTGCAAAATAGTCAATGCTAATGGGTTTTTGCCTTTGTGAAAGCTGATGCATAGAAAGAAAAACTTTAATGAGCTGCCTGGGCCGTATGCTTACAGATACCTGTCAAATGTCTGTCATCTTAGCTATCGCTGAGGCATTATAAAGAAAGTAAGAAGGAAGGAACGACAGTATTTGTACAAGCATTTTCATGCTAAAATGGCACAATTTTCTTCCTGTCATAATTTCATTGTATCTGAAAGTCAGAAAAGCTTAACCCTTTCCCTAGCATGTCCTGTGTAGTTGTATCACACGATCTTGGAGTGAGCGGTTTAAGACCAGCACAGTGATTGTGTAAACAGCATCTTCTGTTAAATTTGTTTTTGAAAATGGAATTACCTACATTTTAAAAAATGTGACAACAAACTATTTGAATCAGTTGCTTCAAATCAATTGCTCCCAGGGAGATCAGGAGTTTATTAAATGTAAAAACTCCATAATGTGTGAGGCTGTCATTTGAGTCAATTCTTTCTGAGTTCTTAATTTAATATTTCTTTGTATCTTTGTACACCAAATACACATACCAGGGCTATGAGGTCAACAAACTCCCCTATCTCACCTTCTCTTTTATTCAAACAAGCAGGGAATGCAAATGTATCTTATTACGCCAGCACCTGCAAGCTCCATGAGGAGGAGGTTGTATTAGCTTTATTTGGGGGGATTTATAATAACACAGCCATAAAAATGCAATGTGAGCTGAAACTTGGCAGGAATGAAAAGTCTCTATCCAGGTGTGACTTGTTTTTCCTCTTGCAAATGAAAAAGAAATGTAACAGTATAGACACATGCACACAAATACAAAACTTTTAAAGAAAGAAAATGGACTTTAACCCTTCAGGTTCCTCATGTGGTAGTCATTAGAGTGACAATAAAAACGTCCCATCCTCTGATCATTTTTGTCGGTCACATCTGTTACCCCCAAATAAAGAAAGATGAAAGAAAAGAAAATGACGTGTTTTCTAGAGAAGGAGTTTTTTCTGGTGGAGCATGGGTGTGTTCAGGAATGCACTCTGGTCTTCCCTCTGACTTACTGTGGAACTAGGAAAGCTTCTGTGCTTTCCCTTCTGTATATTTAAAAAATCACATGTCGGAATAATCTTCAAAGCTGATAATGAAATGGCAGGAATAAAATGAATATTTGTGAATAAAATAATGCCTGGTGTTCTACACCTGTGAATTTTGTAACTAGCACTGACCTGTACTAGCACAGCCCACAGAAGCCTATTTTGGCATATTACAATAGTTATGTCAGTCTAGTCTGCCAATTGAACTCCAACTATGCCAAATGAGCTCGTGAGTATAAATCCCCTAGTAGGTTCCAGGCATTCATCATGGTACTTGATAATGAGATGGTCATCCTCGATTGCTCACGGCTAGGAGTCCCTAGAAGGTCTGTGTACTCAGAATATCAGTCCCTCCCAAGACGACACATCAAGGTGCAGCAAAGCCCAGCCCTCTTCAATTGGCCTCAAAGTACTGTTGTAACACCCCGGGCTTTGACTCATTTGCTTTCCCTCCCGTGCTACAACCTAAAGAGAACAACTTTAATGAGCTCATTGGGCTGTGTTGTTTCCCAAAAAAACCATTGTGACTTAAGGGAGGAAGTATTAAATGTTTATGCTGCAGGTAAAATCCAAGGGCCCTAATTTGTTCTCACTCCCCCTACTTCCTTTTCCCAGAGTAGTAAGTCAAAACAAACTCAAGCAGAGGGCAAATTTTAGTCAACTGACATTAAAATTTCAAATTAGATAAACAAAGCCAAAAGCTTTAGAATAAAGATGCCTCCAGTATTCAGTGCCTCGATGTGGCCAAAACCGGGTCTCCAATTAGACAGCTCTTAAGGTTGGGTTTATTGAAAAGAAATTAGGCCAATGTTAATTTGGAAGTGAATTGTTTTAGCACCCTTTGGTAGAGATGTGTAGCTATTTTGAAAAGAAACAAATTCACTTCACCGGTATAAAAAGCAACCTCCTTGGGCCTTATTCTCATTTCTAAACAAGTAGACATTTTAAGCTAAAAATGAAAAGCAGAGCCAATTTTGTGGCTGTGGGATCTTTATTTATTTAACAAATATTTATGGAGGACCCTCAGTTCAGCTGCCCTCAGCCATAGGATCATGTCTTGTAAGAAAACCCACCTCTGTGATACTAACAGATAAGTACCCTTGATGTTATAAAGCTCTCTTTCTTCAAGAAACCTGGACTCTTTGTAAAAGACATGTCCTCCCTATGAAACCTTATTTATCCAGTTAAGTATAAAAATCTATTGAAGAGATCAGATGTCTAGAACAGTTTTAGCGTTACCGTTGTTGTTGCTTTGTCTTGTTTTTGCATTGAAAGGTAATTCAGAAATCCGGGTCCACTTCCATGCCTCTCTTCATTCGATGGTGTGTGTTAAAGCCCACCTACTTTATCTGGACATGTACACATAATAATCAATTTCTACTTAAATTTCAACCTCCTATTCATCAAGATGCCCCTGGCTTTTCCCCCTCTGACCATTGTGTCTGCACTCTAGTCTTTATGCCATGTGGAAAATATACCTCCTAGACATTAGCACACAAACTTTAATAACATACATTGGCCATACATGTGTAGGTTTCACTCAGATTTCAATCACTTTCCAACAGGAATGATTCAAAGTCCCTGCCCAATTGTTCCTATAAGGCTCCTATATGAAGATGTGAATTAGAAGCTTATAAGCCATGTTGCTAAATGCTTTGCATTTTCCCACAGCAGTTGTGTACAGTTAGAAACACCACCATTTGGATTTCAGAGTGCGTTTTTCCTAAACTCGCCTTCCCCTGGAACACTCCTCTGTGACCCAGTTGCTCTACCTCTGATCCGCTGCACCCCAGAGGCTGTCACAAGTGTCCCTCCTTCCCAAGAGTCGAACACACAATAGAGAAAAGGCCCTGGCTGGGAGGTTCAGCCGCCATTAACCCCTACCAGCTGTGCCTGTGGGGAGCCTTCTGGCCTGAATGTCCTTTCTCTGCGGCTGCCTTCATGCCACTAATCTAACCATTGTTGGGGAGGAATGCTGACAGGAGAAAAGAAATTTTTCTTGTGTCCATGCAAGTGTGTGTATCCATGTGTAAGTGAAGGAAGAGTGAAGGCTAATTTCTATAGTTGGCATGAATGGAGGGATTGCGAAAAAACCTAGTTAAAATGTGTTTACTTGCTTAAAAGCCTCAGTCAATTTAAATAATTTCAGTAGTGTGCTCTATTTTTTTTTAGGGAGGGGGGAGAAACTAGTTACTATTATAATTTTCTTTAAATCCCCTGAGATGTTTGGGCATGTTTAAGACTTTTAAAATTCACTGCCGGCAGGGGAAAAAATTGAATTGAAATTCTTAAAAATACTGGCATAAAGTTACAGACGCACAGAATTACTCACTTCTAATGGACCTTAAAAAATCAGGGAAAGAGAACTGGTTATACAGGTCACATTTCCTTCAGAAAACCATTCACATTTAATGCTTAGGAAAGTTTTAAAAAATCTTTAGGACTGAAATGGGAAGGAGTTTAACTTTATCAACCACAATAGACAGCCACTATTTCAAAAAACAAAATTTGTCTTCAATAAGCTTCACACTTCAATAAAGGAAAGTGATTGTTTCTTTACTTTTAAAGAAGACCTGTGCAGACAGAGCAGACTTGACGTGATAAATTTGCCAACTTAGAAAGGCAGGCAGGTAATAATCATGACCATAATTCTAATGACATTGCCAAGCAAATATCCAACTTATTTGAAAAGTTTATCTAATTTCAATCTTTGAGGATTTCATTTGCTTTTTCAACAGCACTGGCATTGAAGAGAAACTATTCTTAAATTTAGTGCTCCATGTTGTCAGTTGATAAAGTTCCGTAAAATACAACAGTTGGCCTATTTGGAATCAAATTAAGAATAATTCATGTAGAAATGTATTTTCTGGGTAATTAGACTGTATCATAGTAGGGCAAATGTCTGATATAATAAAGCTCTACTTTGCATCTGTTCCTGTGTCTAGACTATGGCAATTACTGGTCCTTATAACAGCAGCAGCAAGATAATGCTCTACTCACAGGTTTTAGCCATTAAAATTCAGGATTATGTTTCTTTGCTCCTTTATTACCTCAATCATTTGATTGTGACAAAATAGATTTAATTTAACGAAGTTATACTTTTCTAAAATTGCATGCATACATTTGCACAAATGGTGAGTGCAGTATCAGGTACATTTGCTGTCCAAAACATTAGAGGTAAATATCCTGGCACTCCTCTCATTAAGGTGCAGTGTGCTTGTTAAGCCAAAACAATAACAACAATAACAACAACAACAGATAAGCTCATATCTTCAAGCACTGTACCTGTTTCTTAGACACTTCTTAGATGCTTGCATTTCTCAAGAAGGAAATCATCTTAGAGAAAAATGAATGTGATGGCATATAGATTGATGGAATAGATGAGAATAACAATGTAGTGTTAATTCCATTCATTGGCTTATTCATTCAGTCACCCATTCAACAATTATTTATTGAATTTCTCCAGTAAGCAAGAAGACACAGTGCCAGGTTGTTTGGGAGACACAAAGACGAATCCCACACAGCCTGCATTCAAGAAGTTTCCTAAAATGTGAGAATTGCTGTGTTATAGAAGTACTATACCATTAAGTAGAAATGTCATAATGCTATCTGAAGGTGGGTGTTCCAGTTAAGTCATTGCAAAAAAGTCTAATTCTCTCCTCCCCATATGTATTCTTTAAAAGTAAAGAAACAATCACTTTCCTTTATTGAAGTGTGAAATCGATTAAAGGTAAAATTTGTTTTTTGAAATAGTGACTGTCTTTTAATTCATTAAAAGAGGTTGGTAAAGTTAAACCACTTCCCATTTCAGTCCTAAAAGATTTAGTCATAAAACTATAGCAAGAGTTTTCCTACTCTACCTCAGCCCTGTTTGTATCAGTAGAGGTTCTCACAGGCAAAAGAATATAAATCAAGCCAAGCATACCTTAAAAAATTATCCTTAGGATTTCTCCATATTATCCCAGCTTTTTGAATACGAACTATGTCCCCAGACTCTCTTATCTTTTGTAGAAAGACTATTGGGTGCTTGGAAGACTTCAGAGTAGAGAAATCACTTAAGGGTCTGAATTTGTCTACTGCTTAGTAAATGGCAAAGTCCTCGCATAGTGGTGATGTACCTCTAGGTACAAACCTCCTTTCTCCCTTATCTAAGAGCTGCAGGAACAAGCAATGATTTCTACATATAAGGGATTTGCTCCAATCTATTTCTCTCCTCTATATAAAACTACACTCTTTCAATCCTAAATATTGTAGAAATAATAAGGCATTGCTTCAGAGATTTTCTTTGCCTGGATCAATGAATCAATCAATCAATCACCAAAGACAAGGTCTTCAAATTAACCCAATCCAACAAAAACCAAAAAAAAAAAAAAAAAAAAAAAAGAACAAGAAAATATGAACAAAGCCTTCAAGAAGTCTGGGATTATGTTAAATGACCAAACCTAAGAATAATCAGTGTTCTGAGGAAGAAGATAAATCTAAATGTTTAAAAAACATATTTGGGGGAATAATCAGGGAAAATTTCCCTAGCCTTGCTAGAGACCTAGACATCCAAATACAAGAAACACAAAGAACACCTGGGAAATTCATTGCAAAAAGATAATTGTCTAGGCACATTGTCATCAGGTTATCTAAAGTTAAGATGAAGGAAAGAATCTTATGAGCTGTGAGACAAAAGCACCAGGTAATCTATAAAGGAAAACCTATCCAATTAACAGCAGATTTCTCAGCAGAAACCCTACAAGCTAGAAGGGATTGAGACCCTATCTTCAGCCTCGTCAAATAAAACAATTATCAGCTAAGAATTTTGTATCCAGCAAAACTAAACATCGTACATGAAGGAAAGATACAGTCTTTTTCAGACAAACAAATGCTGAGAGAATTTGCCACTACCGAGCCACCACTACAAGAACTACTAAAAGGAGTTCTAAATCTTGAAACAAATCCTGGAAACACATCAAAACAGAAATCCTTTAAAGCATAAATCTCACAGGACCTATAAAACAAAATACAATTTAAAAAGCAAAAACAAAAAACAAATAGCATGATGAATGGAATGGTACCTCACCTCTGAATACTAACATTGAATGTAAATGGCCTAAATGCTCCACTTAAAAGATGCAGAACTGCAGAATGAATAAGAATTCACCAAGCAACTAACTGTCACCTTCAAGAGACTCACCTAACACATAAGGACTCACATAAACTTAAGGAATGGAAAAGGCATTTCATGCAAATGGACGCCAAAAACAAGCAGGAGTAGCTATTCTTATGTCCGACAAAACAAACTGTAAAGCAACAGCAGTTAAAAAAGACAAAGAGGGACATTACATAATGGTAAAAGGCCTTGTCCAACAGGAAAATATTACAATCCTAAATATACATGCAGCCAACACTGGAGCTTCCAAATTTATAAAACTATTACTTATAGACCTAAGAAATGACATAGACAGCAACACAATAGTAGTGTGGGACTTCAATGCTCCACTGACCACAGTAGACAGGTCATCAAAACAGAAAGTCAACAAAGAACCCATGGGTTTAAACTACACCTTGAAACAAATGGACTTAACAGATATATACAGAACATTCCATCCAGCAACCACAAAATACACATTCTATTCAACAGTGCATGGAACTTCCTCCAAGATAGACCATATGATAGGCCACAAAACAAGCCTCAATACATTTAAGAAAATTGAAATTATATCAAGCACTCCTTCAGTGGTGTAAAACTGGAAATCAATTTCAAAAGGAACCTTCAAAACCATGCAAATACATGGAAATTAAATAACCTGCTCCTGAATGATCATTGAGTCAAAAACGAAATCAAAATGGAAATTAAAAAATTCTTCAAACTGAGTGACAATAATGACACAATCTATCAAATCCTCTGGGGTACAGCAAAGGCGGTGCTAAGAGGAAAGTTCATAGCCCTAAATGCCTACATCAAAAAGACTGAAAGAGCACAAACATGTTCTAAGGTCACACCTCAAGGAACTAGAGAAACAAAAACAAACCAAACCCAAACCCAGCAGAAGAAAGGAAATAACCAAGATTATAACAGAACTAAATGAAATTGAAACAATGACAACAAAAAAACAAAGGTAAATGAAACAAAAAGCTGGTTCTTTGAAAAGAGAAATAAAATTGATAGACCATTAGCAAGATTCATCAAGAAAAGAAGAGAGAAAATCTTATTAAACTCAATAAGAAACAAAACGGGAGATATTACAACTGACACCACAGAAACACAAAAGATCATGCAAGGCTACTATAAACACCTTTATACAAATAAACTTGAAAACCAAGAAAAGATGGATAAATATCTGAAAAATACAACCCTCCTAGCTTAAATCAGGAAGAATTAGATACCCAGAAGAATTAGATAACAAGCAGCAAGATTGAAATGGTAATTTAAAAATTACCAACAACAAAAAATATCCAGGACCAGATGGATTCACAGCAGAATTCTACCAGACATTCAAAGAAGAATTGGTACCAATCCTATTGATACTATTTCACAAAATAGAGAAAGAGGGAACCCTCCCTAACTCATTCTATGAAGCCAGCATCACCCTAATACCAAAACCAGGAAAGGACATAACCAAAGAAGAAAACTATAGACTGATATCCCTGGTGAGCATGGATGCTAAAATCCTTAACTAAATGCTAGCTAACAAAATCCAACAACATATCAAAAAGATAATTCACCATGATCAAGTGGGTTTCATACCAGGGATGCAGGGATGGCTTAATACACACAAGTCAATAAATGTGATGTCCCACTTAAACAGAATTAAAAACAAAAATCATATGATTCAGTAAATGCAGAAAAAAAATTTGACAAAATCCAGCATCCCTTTATGATTAAAACTCTCAGCAAAATCGGTGTACGAGGGACATTCATCAATGTAATAAAAGCTATCTATGACAAGAGCACAGCCAACATAATATTGAATGGGGAAAAGTTGAAAGCATTCCCTCTGAGAATGGGAAAAAGACAAGGATGCCCACTCTCACCACTCCTTTTCAACATAGTACTGGAAGTCCTAGTCAGAGCAATCAGACAAGAGAAAGAAATAAAGGGCATCCAAATTGGTAAAGAGGAAGTCAAACTGTCACTGCTGATGATATGATCCTTTACCTCAAAAACCCCAAAGACTCCTCCAGAAAGCTCCTAGAACTGAATAAAGAACTCAGCAAAGTTTCCAGATACAAGATTAATGTACACAAATCAGTAGCTCTCCTATGCGCCAACAGCGACCAAGCAGAGAATCAAATCAAGAACTCAACTTTTACAATAGCTGCAAAAAAACAAAACAAAACATAACTTAAGAATATACCTAATCAAGGAGGAGAAAGACTTCTACAAGGAAAACTACAAAACACTGCTGAAAGAAATCATAGATGACACAAACAAATAGAAACATATCCCATGCCCATGGATGGGTAGAATCAATATTGTGAAAATGACCATACTGCCAAAAGCAATCTACAGATTCAACTGAATTGCCATCAAAATACCACCATTATTCTTCACAGAATTTGAAAAAAAAAAATTCTAAAATTCATATGGAACCAAAAAAGAGCCTGCAAAGCAAGACTAAGCAAAAAGAACAAATCTGGAGGCATCACACTACCTGATTTCAAGCTATACTCTAAGTCCATAGTCACCAAAACTGCATGGTACTGGTATAAAAATAGGCACATAGACCAATGGGACAGAATAGAGAACCCAGAAATAAACTCAAATACTTAGAGCCAGCTAATCTTCGACAAAGCAGCAGAAACATAAAGTGGGGAAAAGACACCGTTTTCAACAAATGGTGCTGGGATAATTGGTTAGCCACATGTAGGGGAATGAAACTGGATCCTCATCTCTCACCTTATACAAAAATCAACTCAAGAGGGATTGAAGACTTAAATCTAAGACCTGAAGCGATACACATTCTAGAAGATAACACTGGAAAAACCCTCCTAGACATTGACTTAGGCAAGGATTTCATGACCAAGAACCCAAAAGCAAATGCAATAAAAACAAGGATAAGTAGCTGGAACTTAATTAAACTAAAAAGCTTTTTGCACAGCAAAATGAACAGTCAGCAGAGTAAACAGACAACCCACAGAGTAGGAAAAAGTCTTCAAAATCTATACATCTGACAAAAGACTAATATCCAGAATCCACAATGAACTCAAACAAATCAACAAGAAAAACGCAAACAATCCCATCAGAAAGTGGGCTAAGGATATGAATAGATAATTCTCAAAAGAAGATACACAAATGGACAAGAAACATGGAAAAATGCTCAACATCACTAATGATCACAGAAATGCGAATCAAAACCATAATGCAATACCACCTTACTCCTATAAGAATGGCCATAATCAAAGAAGCAGAAAACAGTAGATGTTGGCATGGATGTGGTAATCAAGGAACACTTCTACACTGCTGATGGCCATGTAAACTAGTACAGCCACTATGGAAAACAGTGTGGAGATTTCTTAAAGAGCTAAAAGTAGAACTACCATTTGATCCAGCAATCCCACTACTGGGTATCTACCCAGAGGAAAAGAAGTCATTATACAAAAAAAGATACTTGCACACGCATGTTTATAGAAGCACGATTTGCAATTGCAAAATCGTGGAACCAGCCAGGCGCAGTGGCTCACATCTGTAATCCCAGTACTTTGGGAGGCCAAGGCATGCGAATCGCCTGACGTCAGGAGTTCGAGACCAGGCTGGCCAACATGGTGAAACTCTGCCTCTACAAAAATTAGCTGGGCACGATGGTGGGTGCCTATAATCCCAGCTGCTCGGGAGGCTGAGATGGGAGAGTTGCTTGAACCCAGGAGGTGGAGGTTGCAGTGAGCTGAGATCGTGCCACTTCACTCCAGCCTGGGTGACAGAGCAAGACTCCATCTCAAAAAAAAAAAAAAAAAAAAAGTGGAACCAACCCATATGCCCATCAATCAACTAGTGGATAAAGAAGAATACAGTAAAGAATATGTTTAATAAAAAAAAAAAAAAAGAAACTGTGGTATGTGGAATACTACTCAGCCATAAAAAGAAATGAATTAACAACATTCACAGCTACCTGGATGAGATTGGAGACTATTACTCTAAGTGAAGTAACTCAGGAATGGAAAACCAAACATCATATGTTCTCACTGATATGTGCGAGCTAAGTTATGAGGACACAAAGGCATAAGAATGATATAATAGACTTTGGGGATTTTGCGGGAGGGTGGGAGGCAGGCAAGGGATAAAAGACTACAAATAGGGTGCAGTGTATACTTCTTGGGAGATGGGAGCACCAAAATTGTGCACCAAAATGGGTGCACCCAAATTTGTGCTTGTAATCACAAAAGTGTTTAAACAGGCAAGTAGCACACCATGAAACATGGAAACACTACATTAAAATGAACTAGTACAATAATATTCCATATAAAAATATTTGTCTATAAAAAATGAAAAATTAAGGACTTTTCATTATAGAATTTTATTGAAAAGAATTTAATCTTTAAGTCTTCTTTAAATCATAAGTTGCAAACTGTATGGCAGCAGGCAGAATTCAGCCCATAGGTATGCTTTATATGTTTTTTGTTTGTTTGTTTGTTTTTGAGACAGGGTCTCACTCTGTCACCAAGGCTGCAGTGCAGTAGTGCAATCTGGGCTCACTGCGACCTCCGCCTCATGGGTTCAAGTGATTCTCCTGCTTCAGTCTCCAGAGGAGCTGGGATTACAGGTGCCCGCCACCATGCCCGCTAATTTTTTCTTGTATTTTTAGTAGAGGCAGAGTTTCACCAGGTTGGCCACGCTGGTTTCAAACTCCTAACCTCAAGTGAGACACCCACCTCAGCCTCCCAAAGTGCTGGGATTATAGGCGTGAGCCCCTGTGCCTGGCTTATATGTGTGTTTCTAAATTAATTGCCAACAGTTAAAAATAGAATGAATTCACGGGCGCGGTGGCTCAAGCCTGTAATCCCAGCACTTTGGGAGGCCGAGATGGGCGGATCACGAGGTCAGGAGATCGAGACCATCCTGGCGAACACAGTGAAACCCCGTCTCTACTAAGAAATACAAAAAATAGCCGGGCGAGATGGCGGGCGCCTGTAGTCCCAGCTACTCGGGAGGCTGAGGCCGGAGAATGGCATGAACCCGGGAGGCGGAGCTTGCAGTGAGCTGAGATCCGGCCACTGCACTCCAGCCTGGGCTACAGAGCGAGACTCCGTCTCAAAAAAAAAAAAAAAAAAAAAAAAAAAAAAATTAATGCACATTTCTGGCTCCTCTTGAAAAATCTGAAGACCCTGGATCACCGGGTCCTCTGGTCCTCACTGAATTATGACAGGCTGCACCTTTAAGACAAGCTTTGGATTTTTCCATCACTGTTGTTGCCCTACTGCCCTAGGCTGTGGGTTTCCAAATCCTGCATTACATAGTAAGGTCTCTTTGTATATTTTTCTTAGGATTTGAATTATATGAATTTGTCAAGCTAATATCTTCCCTAGAATATATTCACTGCTTAAAATCATTTTCAATTACATTGTTTACTCATGTGTTCTTAGAGACTCCCATTTTTATTTTATCAGTGTTCTAATTATCAGGTTAGTAATTTCCTCCAAATTTCACTCCTCTTAATTGGTCAGCCTCTTCTTTCTTCAAAAATATATGAAAATATTCTAGTACAAACACATTTTATCTATTAAATGAATAAAAACCAATTGAAATAGATGATAAACACAAACTCATGTAGACAATCAGCAGTGAAAGTTGTATATTCAATATTAAAAGATTACAAGTTGTATGTTCAATATTAAAAGATTACAAGGCTTCATCATATTCCTCCAGCATATGTGATTTGATTATAGACACTGGATCTCGTTGGTCTAAAATACATTTGTATGATGATGGTTTCCACCAATGACTGGGCCACTTACGTTGTGTGGGTTTAAAAAAAGTAAGAAGATAATGCCACCCCAGCATGCATTGAATTATGTTGGAGACAGCTCAGTTTAGCATGACTTGGAAAGTCTTATGCCCACCCTACTACTTCTAGCGTCCTTCAAGCATACTCCTCTGGACATTCGTTCTTGCACTTCTCCACTTGTCCTTGCACTTCTCCACTTGTCCTTGTGCTTCTCCACTTGTCCTAGAATGTTCTCTCTTCATATATTCACATGGTTTACTTCCCCCCTTCCTTCAATCTCTACTCAAGTGTCTTTTCTTTAGAGAGACCCTCCTGCACCACCGTCAAATAGCAGCCCCAATACTATCAACCTACTTAGCCTTTGTTACTATTCTCAATACCATTAATTGCTACCTGACACATAGTTAGGAATATCTGTTTCTACTTCCATGTCCCCTTCTGAATGTAATTTTGTGAAGAAAGAGACTTATTTTATCCCAGTGCTTCAAATAATGCCTAGAACATTGTATAAAATATTTGAGGGATGAATTGCTTGATAAGTCTCTAAGTTATTGCAATTCTATTACCTCTTGTTTCAACATTGGACCTTCAAGAGAGAGTTGATGACCATCCTTGTTCATTAAAAGACAGAGACCACGACATTTCCCCACATGAGTTCAGTTATGGCTGCAGGGAGAAGCCTAATAACGTGGGATGTGGGTATTTTCTCCTATTTTCTATTTGTTATCTGTTTTTCCTATTTCCTAACTGTTTTCAAACTCAGTGCTTTTCACATGTCATCCTCTTCATCACATGTGGATTATTATTCACTGAGCTACTTTTTCACAAATGTGATTTTATATGATAGTTGGGTAAAGAAAATGTTGATGCATCATTCTAACATCCTCTTTGCAGTGGTTAGCACAGAAGGGGAGAAGTGCCGTCCCCCCAGACACACCCATTCATACATACATCCCACCCTTCATCCTTTGAAGGATGGCTAGCTGGCTTCCCTCTTATCAGAATATCATGCAAGGAAAGCCAAGTGGTGAAAAAGAATGGCAAGAGAATTTCAATTCTTTTTCTAAAATACTTTAACTTGTACTTGTCTGTGCTGTGAACATATACAACCCCACAAAGGTGAAACATCGAGGATTCAATGGCTAGTTTTTCAGAAAATGTTGACACAATAGCTACATTCTGAGAAATCAAGAGCCTATTTCTAAAAAGCACATCTAGCAGCAGATTCAAAAGCATGTTCAGTGAAATCACCAACCTTTTTACCCTCCCCTGGAGCCCCTTCAGAGCAGCCTAGTTTATCAGTGAGCTGAGCTGCCAGGAATAGATATATCAGAGGGTAAAGTAGACAACTCATTTTCATTCAAAAGTGGTGATAGCACAGAAGTAACTCTCACCCTCACTCAACTTATTCTGTCATCCTTAACTTGAGAAAATAACTTATTTTTCCCTCAAAGAAAATACTCTCTCTGTCACATGTTATAACTAGGCAGGCTTCTGAAGTGCTTTAGAAAAATACTATTCTGAGCATATTCAATGTACAGAGTCCTTAAACAGCTTAATACACATATAGATTACAGAAGATTTAACATATTGCTATTATATACCATTCATTTGGGACAAGACACTTATGAAGTCTGTATTTTGCTGCAATGACACATAAATTCCCAGATATGCTCTTCCATACAAAGAACTGATAAATGTATAATTAATTAAAGTAAATGTTTTAGAAGTTCCTTTAGAAAAGAGAGAAGGCATATGTCAACCAAGTAATACAGGTTTCTATGATATGTTGTGAATTGGCAGCAAAAACTCGAGTGAAAAAGAACGTTGACATCGTGTTCCCTGCAGAATTCCTTGACACTGTGAGCACAGAGACTCAATTGTCCTCTGACATCTATGCTTTGATACTTTGGAGTCCCATTCTGGGTGGTACCATCATGTAAAAGATCCACCTCGTGTCAAAGCATTATTAAGTTAGAATTTCCAAAAATACTTCCCTTTCCCCCCTAATTTTCTAATTTTATGAACATGTCTACAAAAAAGAAAACTAAAAAAAAGTTTGAAAATGTATGAAATTTTTGTAGTTGCTTATGACAAACTGGAATATTGCCTTATTTGTTATTTCTACAGGATGATAGCTTGTATTCCAGGAACTGGATGGTACACACTATTTCCTGAATGTCCATCTGATATCAAAATAATTTGGATCTACAACTGCGTAATTTCTGTCCAGTTGCATGCATTGAATAGATAACTTTTACATTATACATCCATACCAGGTACTACATAGAAATATTATATTTTAAAAAGTAAGGTTGGTTGTCAGTTTTCAAAGCAAAGATTTTAAAACCTTCTGCTTCAAAGAAGAGTGTAAACCTTTGGAAAACTAGTATCTTTTAGAAACCATGAAGTCTAAGAAAGAAAAAAAATACAACTATTAAAATGCACATACACTGCTGGCTGGCACTGTTGTGACAGCCAGCAGTATCAGCGTCAGTCAATTATCTTCACAAATGCCTCTTGTGCTAATGAGCACTCACAAAAATCAGCAGACTTTTCTGGCAAGGAGAAAAGATCAGTTTCATTGCTTGCAGAACTAATTCAGGGTACAAAAGTGAAGGCTCCGCCATCGCTGCCTCTTTTACTGCTCCTTTTGTAAAGGCTTTTGATGTGCACTGAAGAGTTGGGCCTGTGTTTGGGCCTCTCCATCTCCAGTTCATTGCCTGCCATTAACATACATATCCATATGAAAAGTTCGCTAAGTCACTAACAGCTGTCCAGAAAAGAGTTTGAGAAGGAAGGCGAAAAAGGACCTATTCCTTCTCAAAATGCTGACAATACTATTTAGCCCCTTTTTGGCAATGATATACCTTACTTTTTAAAGCCGCCTTTCACTCAGAAAGGGACTAGGCATAATACAACATTCAAACACATAGTGATTTTCATTTTGAAACAGTCATTTGGTGTATTCAGGGGAAGAAAAGTCTATAGTTACCAGATGCAAAGGAAATCCATCATTCAGGATACATATGTATATGGCAGACACACACACATACACACACACACACACAAACACACACACTCATTCGACGTTGTTTTTGCAGGATGTTAAATAACCTCACATCTTCCATTTAACCCAGAGGAAAACCCCCTGCAGCAGATGCTCGTGAGTGGTTTTATGCCCATTGCCTTCTTCAATTTATGGGACTGACAGTTATCTATGGTCAATTTGTTATCAATGGATAGTATGTTACTAAAAAAAAATAGTATCAGAACTGTGCCATACAATTTTAAAAATTTTTTAATACTTTCTCTCTAGAGGGGTTGATTAAAAAAAAAACAAAACTCCTATCAGGAAAGAAAAAGACAAACTATAGACATTTGTAGATCATGGTTTTGAAACAGGCGATTTGTATTACACATTTTCAAGTTTGATAATACCGTTTCAGATAGCTACAGTACTAGAAAATTTTCCCGTAACATCTATGGTAAATATTTTCTAAACAAAGTGATAAGGATCAGCAAATACTCATCTTACAAGAGGGAAATAGTTAACTTTCCTTTAAGAAGATGCTTAGGCCAGAGTGGTAAGAAATAAACAGATTTTAAATAGATGAAAAGGGGTGCTTCCCAATCATTTGGTCTGGGGCTTAGTTTTGTCAAACTCAGAAAGCAAGCATGTGATGGATAAATGGTTTTCCTCCCAACCCTGGGAGTTCATGACCCTGAGGCCATCTCCCGCACGTATTGCACCCAACCGGGCCTGAGCTTGAAAATGAGGGGAGGCGAATCTGTCAATTACTGAGGTTTAACATAGTTTACAAGAAGGACATTTTTTTCTTTCTCTTTCCCGTCCTTCCTTTTTTCTTCTTTCTGAATCAGAATCAAAATCCCAGGGGAAATCGACTAGCTCCCAATTCCGTAAAGATTTTATTCCTGTAAGGATCCTCCCACCATGCAAAAACAGCTTGTGCTATATAAAAACCAAGACTGTAATCCCACTTGTTGCTTTCCCCGCCCTTTTCCCCCCAGTTTCTGGTCTCTTTACAGCAGCATCTCTCCCAGATCAGTCACTAAAAATCTTTAACTTTGCCTATTTTGATCTGAAAATTAAAGCTTATTTATTATGCATCCTGTTTGTTGTCCTTGAAGAACCCCAGCATTCATTTAAAGGGGTCCAGAATGACTTCTTAAACACATTTCTCTCTTTGCTGCAATTAAACAAAGTGGAGCTGTGATTAGTCCTCCACAGGGGGGAAAGAAAAAGACACCCTTGAATCAAAATGCGGGGACCTGGCTGGGCATTATTGCCTCACAATGCAGGAGTTTATTGCTGAAACCTGCTTATCCCAGAGCTCTGCACTCCATGGGAACTTCAGTCAGGTGGAAAGTTATTCTCTTCTCTGCAGCTTGAAGTATCGTAAGACCCGCTAAAACCCCTAAAGCTCTTCCTAGTAACTGAGACATTTAGGATAATCTTTATGAGAGTTTTGCGTGAGCTTCTGCTTTTTGTTGCACTTAGAAGGAGAGTTAATGATGAGCTTTCACTGGCTTCTCCCTTTATTTTTTATTTATTTATTTTTTTAAATCTAAGCCAAAAAGCGCCTGTTTAAGTTAAGTACCACCTCCCTCCAGCCCTTGGGAAACCACTCAAGAGGGCTTTGCTTGGCTCTGTGTTCATGACACATAATGAAAACAATTTTACGCCGTGGAGGGAAGTATTGAGCAATTACTGATGTAACAGCCACCTGCAGTAGCGAGCCCTGGCTGCAGCATGGCGCGGTTCATGAATATTTTATGGTGTGGTGTTATTTTGAATGGCTGGGGCAGGTGAAGGAGGCGAGGGTGTAATAAGTAACTCTGCTGGAGGCTGTGTAGCTGCTCTGTTTCCCCGCCGAGCCCACAGTGGAACACCAAGAAGCATCCTGACCCCGCCTGGATCGAGGCAAGGGCAGCTGAGGCAAGAGGCTATGACAAGTCACGGTGGGCACCCTTTACAAACCCTTGTCTGCCGATTTTACACACGATGTCCGGCTTGAAAAGCCCTGGCATCAATCTTGTCTGATTTAATTTGATAAATTAAGTGTGGATAAGGATTAAATGAGAATTTTGTAATGGAGAAAACTTGTTCTTACTCTTTAATCCAGTTAAGATAGTATGAGAGAAACCCTATAAAATCTAAAGTGGTTGCTAGAGAAAGCAAAGTTAAAAAAAGAGAGAGAGAGAGAATTGCCTTTTCACTTTGGTAACATTATGTCCACATAGAAGTTGAATGAACGTGCTACTTTTTTTGCTTTCTGGTATTTGCATGTGAAACACATGCAACCTAGATACACACATATCTACCATCATACATGTATATTTTATGGAGGACCTAGAAATACAGGAGGGAAATAAGAATTATAACATGTTTTACATAATAAAATATCGCTATTGAGATCATTTATGAATAGGTAGAATATTTTGAGTATCACTTTCTTTTTCAAACGTTATTTTCCAAACAGGAAATGTCAAGATTTAAACTGAGTATCATAGCATAAAGAATACATTTCTAGCATTTTGGACTTGGTGATTCTTCCTCCTGGCATACTTAAGATTTCAGGCACAAAAATCATATTGTATATGACCAAGATATAAACAGTCTAAAAATTATTTTACATAACAGTTATATGTCTATAGAATGGAGCTATATAAACAAATACTGGTTATCTAGACAATTGATGGAAATTCAAAACAATGCTGTATAAGACTCCATTAAAATTCTTTTTTTAATTTGTAATTTTTTTAAAGAATGATAGAGTGTGCTTTTGAGAAAGCGCCTGAGAAGGTTGTACATTAGACTTCAGGCTGATTATCTTTTCCGTGGAGAACATGCTTAGAAAAAAGATACAAAAGATTTACAGACTCCTTGGGCATAAATTGGCATAGAGAACAGAAATTCTGACCAGAAGCACTGAAGGAAAATGTAGCCGAGTCGACATTCTGAGAATAGTGTGGGGCAACAGAGGAATTGCTACAGTGACAATTTGAAGATTATAAAACATACTCTTTAATCTTTTTGTAAGCGATAGGTTTATAGGTGTGCTCATAACATTTCATAACATTACATAACATTAATTTAGAGCTTGTTCCAGAATGAAACAATGTGGGGTTACGTTAAAATTTTCACTTTAACATTCACCTTGTAGTAAAATATTGAAGTATCACTCCTTCCAGTGGTTGACAATCCCATCTGCACTTCAAAAATTATAAAGTCAGATGCCAAAGATGATAAGTGTGTATACAATCTGGACATGAACCACTTTATCAAATGGCAGTACATTACCTAAATTCTAATATTATTTAGTATTGGCATTATTATCTAATGTGTCCATTGGAAGAATTATCTCAGCTTGCTTGACTTACCATTTATTGTCTATACATAAACTACAATGACAGTTCTTTTTAAATATTGATACTTTTCATTAACAAAGAGGAAACGATGACATCAGATGATCTTGAGAAAACATGTCATTGTGAGCCACCTCTCTCCACAAATTGTTGAATTCAAGAGCAATGCATAAAATACCAAATAGTGTTAATAACAGTAATAGTGATAGAAATTAACATATATTCAAGAAACTCCAAAATATTTAGTTTAATCTGACTATATGTACTTTTTCTGCTTCATAATATATGTTAAAGGTGCCGTGATTAGCAATTTTATAAGGATCAAATTATAAACATGCAGTAAATTTTAGTTTCTTATAATTAGATTTTCACTTTAAGAGATGTTAAACTCTGTATGTAAACGACATTATTTAAAAGCCACCCTTGTAAAAGAAAATTGCTGTTTGACAATTCTATAGAATATTCAAGAAAGGTAATTACACTGCTCTGGTTGTTAAAGATGCAGGTGTTGAAAAAAGTCACTGTTTCTGCTTTTGCATAAAACTCCGATGAGGAAGAGAAAAGAGACATGATGACATGACTCGATTGCCAAATCTTTATCATCAGAATATTGGTTCGCATTGTCTCCTTCTCCTCTCACAAGTAATACAATAATAATCAAAAAAAAAAAAAAAATCCCAGCCAATCCACCAAGGCTGAGCAGCTGTGATGAAAGAAAGCAGATATCTCTTTAAAATTCACAGGGGCTCTGTCTGCTGTTTTCAAATCAGATATTGAAATAAAATGTCAACAATAAAACATGGGGCCATTTAAAAAAATCAAAGGCTATACAGTAAAAGAGGGACCAAAAAGTGAATCACAGTAAAAATTTGTCTTGATTGACCCAGTTTCACAGAAATGCTTAAGTCTTTTTTGCTCATTTATTTACTCAAATACAGTTAACACTCAGATGCGAATGTAATTTTGAAATTACAAATTAAACCATGAACTAAATTCTTTAATTCAACTTCTTTTGTCTTATAATGTTAAGAAATACTGGACCTTGTGAAGCCCCAAATGTCCAAATTTTATTGAAGAGTAAGACAGTTTTCATGGACTGTAGTATTTTAGACACAGAATTTACATGCATGCACATGTGTGTGCTCTCGCAGACACACACACATTCTGAGTGGCCAGTGTTATTGGAATGGATGTTCTCAGGGATATTGAATCCCTTAGCTTGACAGCAACCACAGGGCCTTTTCTGCATTTGAACATATATAAAGGCTTTGAAAGACATTTGTGTCATCATCTTTTTATATTGAATGAGGAACAGAAGTTAACAGATCATGGGTCAATAAAAATTATACTGTAAAAAGATAAGAACACAAAGGTTTTAGCTGTCGGGCGCTTCATTCTCCTCTTGGCTTTTCCTAGTGCTTTAGAACAGATGCTGAGTTTCATTTGAATTGAGAAAGAATAGGCAGATGCCATAATATTATTTTTTAAAGTCCCCAAACTATTTCCATATTAAAAAAAAAAAAAAAAAAAAACCACTTTGGAAAAGAACAAAAAAGTCACACCACTTTCTCGTACCCTTACTGAAAGGACACCCAATTAGTCTCATGTTCTTAAATTTACTGGAGATCTTTTGTGTCTATTCTTGTTCCCATCAGAAGGTTTCCTTTTCTACGTAGTAGCTGAAGTCTTATCCCTTCTTTTCACCTTTCTTCAATGTCTCCAGCCACTGAGATCCTCCATCACTTACTGCCTATCCTTTAATTGAGTGGACTTATGTTCTTACTTAACCCTTTCAAATGTATGCGTAGACTACAGTGCAAACAGTGCCTCCCAGAGCTGTGCCATACAGTAGCCCCTTAATACATGATCTCTGCTCCCTAGCATAAATTCTAGTGTCTTCATGGCAAAGGGCATATTTTTCAAATTCTCAGCCCCTGTCTTCCTTCTTCAGTGCCCTTCCCATACCTGGTAGTCAATGAAAACAAACTCGCCAATTTGGAACTACTCCATTTCTCCCCACTCCATTTTTATATAGCAGCCTAGCTTCACAAAGTGCTTTCTGCAGATAACAGCTACTTAATTCCCTTTAGAACCTTGCCAGAACAGCAGGGAAATATTTTCATCCTGATTATACACACAAGGGAACTGAGGCTCCGGAAGTAGGCACATCTAAAGCTGAACTCTGTCTCCTTGCCTGCCAATCCAGTGCTTTTGCTGCTCTCCCACACTGCCTCTCCCTTTGATGCTTGTTTTCACATTGCTGAATCATTGGAATTTGACTTAAAGTTAAGTGAAAAGCGCCTGTGTATTGGTCATGGCAGGGTTTGGGACACTGCTTCTCCTAGGCTAGGGCAGGGAGTCTGAGGCAAAGACAGCAAAACAAAACAAAAAAATGGCTGCTGCTATATTGCCTTTCTTGAAAACAGGCTGAAGTCAGGGCTGGGCAGGAGGTGGGGAAGGAGGGAATAGGGTGCCCTTGTGGTTGATAGACTGAATGATTTGAGATCCTTTTGAAGCAAGTCGGTCTTAGTGTTCCCCAACTACCTCTTAGTGACACCTATCGTTGAAGAAAAAAAATTGCTATGGGCATCTAGGCATAATGGGAGTAGCTTTAGACACTGGGTAGTTTACCTGCTCCTGAACAGAAATACTGTCTGACAAACTTGATGGGCAGAAAATCTGAAGCTTCTTCTATGGTACTCTCACAAAGGAAACTGGCTTTCACCTAATGATGAAAACATGTTGGTTATGATTTCGCCTTTGAAGTCCAACTTCCCCAAAACAAGTCTTCAGGAAATAGCATGTAGGTGTCATGAAGTTTTTATTAACCTGTATAGAGCAGTTGGCCCCCAGGATTTACTCTGAATCTTTTTAAGACAGAGCAGCTGCACCATTTCATGTGAAAAACATCTTTAGTCTACACTATACCAAAATTCTAGAACATTCTGTCGTTTTCTGGGGAATGCAAATTCTACTTCATTTAAATTATCTCACCTCACCTTTACCCTCACTCACAGTCACAGAGATTATTTGTGTTCTTCAAACATGAAACTGGTTCCTGCCTTAGGGTCCTTGTACTTATTCTTCCCTTCCAAGGGAATGCTCTTCCCTGAGGGATTTGACTCATACCATCTTTTCGTCCAGGTCTTAGCTTGAAAATCACTCCTCACAGAGAGGACCATTTATAATTGTTCCTCAATTCTCAAAGCATCTTATTTTAATTTTCTTATGAATGATGATTATTTGAAACCTTTTATTTATCTTTTTAATGCCTTTTTCCTACTGCCCCAAGACAGTTTTATCTGCCTTTTTGACTGCTGATTCCCAATGCTTAAAACAGTGCCTGTGCCACGTACCAGGTACTCAAAACCATTTGCTGAGTGTATGCTAATGAACTAATAGCTTGAGTGAAGACTTCACATAGTATTGCATTACCTTGCATTTATTTAGCACTTCACAGTTTACACAATGCACTCACTTATCTCATTCATTCTCCTGATAATCCTGTGAGATGGGCCAGGAGACATGAACTATGCCCCAAGACACCTGAGGTTCTGAGAGGTTAATGAACTGTGTTTGGTACTGGAGAGCTGATATCACACCCTAGGTTCTCTGATGATCCTGATCTTTCCACTACCCCCGGAGAAAAGATGGACCTAGGAAGAAATAAATCAGTGGGGTCAATTTTGTCCCAGGTTGTAGGTAAATCGAATACCAATATCCTCTATAATTTTCACTGAAAAACAATACAACAAACTTGAATAATTAATGGATACAAAAATATGGGGCATAAGGTAGAGATGGTTAATGACTACAAAAATACAGTTAGATAGAATGAATAAAATCTAGTATTTGATAGCACAATAGGGCGACTATAGCTAACAGTAACTTATCATATGTCTTAGAGAAATGAAATAGTGGAATTGGAATGCTCCTGACACAAATAAATGATACATGTTTGAGGTGATGGATACCACAATCCCCCTGATTTGATCATTACACTTTGTATGCCTGCATCCAAACATCACACATACCCCAGAAATATGTACAACTATTATGTATCCATAATAACTAAAAATAAAATTTAAAAATAATTTGACTAAATATATACCCAGACATGATAGATACAGAGAGAGAGAGAGAGAGAGAGAGAGAGATGATAGATAGGTAGATTCATACTTGACTAAAATCTAGGTCACATTGACTTCACAGGTATACTTTATTCAATAAATAGCTAAACTTGTATTTGTTGAGTAAATGTTTAATGATTCTTGATTGCATGCTCATTGTTAAGGTTTAATTAGAAGATATAACATATTAGTCTAGGGCAGAATTTTAAGAGGCACCATAGCAGAATTGCTATAGCTTTAGCAACAGCATATAGCGTATTTAGTACAACATATAGCCATGTTGTACTTGCCAGTCCAGCAAAGGACACTGTTAGTGGGATATTAGGCATAACATTTCTTAATTTCTGGTGTTATAAAATAATAAAATGTTTAAAAGATAGAAATCTAAATTCTAAGATGTTTAATGAAAATTACTTCTGTATAATAAATAATGATACGGACTCTTACAGCTGGAAGGAAACTGTAATTTAAACCTCTCATTTCACAAGTAAGGATGCAGATGCTAAAGAGAGTAAGTAGTTTATCCAAAGTCAACACTAGGTTGATGGTAAGAGGTGAGTCTCCATCTCAGGTATTTTTTGCTTCTGTTCCAGTGTTCTTTCACTTCAACAAATTGTGTCTCAAATATCCAAATCAAAGGAGTTTGAACTGAGCCATTATTCAAAAATAAAAAGCTTGACTCTTTAATGTAAATGTAACTACTCATTATCTCTTAAAAAGTGAGGGATCAATTCTTAATGATGAACAAACACTTTTACTTCTACTTACCACAACTATGTTGTATGAAAGGGCATGATTCCCAATTTTTGATGGAAAACTGTAAAGAAAAAGAAACACATCTGTGTCAATCAACACTTCTATTAAATTTCTATTCCATTCCATCTTAAGAGAAAATGTAGCAACTTTGTGGATTCTCTTGAAGCAGAAAAAGCATTCCAGAATAAGGAAGTATTTTAGATACCAAATCAATACTTGCCACATTTGAGTGATACAATGATTAAAAATTCCATTATAAATAAGCAAGAAACATAAAGTATTCTCTAGATAGTAAAGAATGGGTGGGACTTGATACTTCTGTCACCATCCTCCTATATTGTGGGAATTTATAATGCAATAGCCAACACTATGTAAAGCCAGAGAATGTTATTTTTCAGCACCATGTGAGATGCATAATGCTGTCTGATCTGTTTTAAAAAAGACTATTTAGAGGCAAATGCTATAGCTCAAAATGTTTTATAGCATTTGGTGACGGTGGGTAGGTTTATGTCATAAGAATGGGGAAACCCTGTTGATTCAGGGAGAAAGATAGTGGAAGATTTTTCTTGTTGTTATAAATTAAGTTACTTCAGACTTCTGACTAAGCAGATTATTGAAGACCAATACATCCCACAGGAGATGATAACCTGGACGTAAAATGAAGAAACCCATAAAGAAAAACTGATCAGACTCTTGATGCAAGGGTCCCAGCTTTATTTCAACCTATCAGCCAAGGTGAATATGAAGGACTATAAAGGGAGACTTGGTCATGATTAGGGGAAGGCACACCCTCAATTATGTAAGGAAACAGCAGCTATCAGTGCAGTTCTGTGACATGCGTTTCTATTTAATAAGTAGATTTATTTATAGTAGTATATAGTATATTTTCACTCTAAATAACTTACCAACGCAGTCACAAACTCCTTCATTTTTGTTAAGAAAATGAAAGATGCAATAAATGTTAAGATATTCACTCAGGGACAACATTTAAGCAGTCTTCAGTCATGGTCTTGCAGAGCCGGTGTGGTCAGATATATTAGCCTGTGGTTTAGGAAGTCAGCATTAATTGGGTTTGTTCCATATCTGCGATTTGAGAAGTAGCAAAAAAAATCTGACAAGAAGTTTACAATTAAACTTTAGATTATAAATTAAGTGACCATCTTTCATGTGGTTTTGGGCAGATTAATCTTTGCTTCTTGCAAGAATTAAACAAGAAGGCAGATTTGCTCTGTGAAGAATCATAGCATCACGGTCAAGAGCACAGGCTTTGGATTAAAATCAAACCACATTTGATTCTTGGTCAACAATTATGTATTATATGATATTGGGAAAATGATTTAACCTTTTTTTGATGCCTGGCACATACAAGTACTTCAGGTTATTATTACTAAGAATGACAAATCAGTTTTATTAAATATAAATTAATCAAAATTGCATGTAAGTCCCAAGAAATTTGTGAGTTTGTTACTGTAATCAGAGTTAAATAAATGCTTGCTATGAATGACTCATGAAAGAGGTGAGTTTTAGAGTTTTATAGGAGAAAAATGTAAATTCGTCTTTTTTTTTTGAGATGGAGTTTCACTCTTGTAAACTGAGGTCTAGATGGTTTTTGCAGTAAATTTTTTAAACAAGCAATGCTCAATAACAAAAATTATTACACAAAATTTTCTAAATATTAAAAAATTAATAACACTATTGAACTCTATAAAGCTAAAATTAGTTGTATATCAAATCCATAAAGGCATTTTGGAAAATAAAAATTGAAGGCCAATCTCAGTAATAAATATATATACAAAAATTCTAAACTAATATGATCAAAAGGACTCTTACAGTATTATAAAAGGATAAAAACACAACAAATCGGGTTTATTTCAGGAATGCAAGGTTTATATAACACTCAAAGATCAATGTAATTCATATTAACATAATAAATGAAAATCATTTTCTTATTAAAAAATTTAAAAACCTACTCATGAAAATTCTTAGCAATATCTGAGAATATAAGGAAAACTTCTTGATCTGGAATGCATTACTATTTACGAAAAAGGAAGAAAAGCCAATAGTACCATCATAATTAATGGGAAAATATTCAATTCTTTCCCTCTGTGTTCAGGAAAAGTATAAGTCTGGCTACTGCCCCCACTTCTGGTCAACATTTCATGAACTTAAATATATTGCTTTATAGAAAATTATGCCCAAACATAATGACTTAAAACAACAGCATTTTTACTATATATCATAATTATTTTTTACTATATATCATAATTCCTTACAGAATGAAAGTCTCAGAGTAGTTTCATTTTATTTTATTTTATTTTAAATTACGTAACCATTTATTAGTCAATTAGGCTACATATAGTTTTGCACCATAGCCAATAACAATTTTGTGCGTGATGTTTTGTCTGCATTTTCTATTTTTATTTTTTTATGTTTGAGTCATACAAAAGTGGAATTAGTAGGAGAAAGGGTATGAATACTTTATTTTTTATGTGGCAGTTCAGGGACCCAATAGGGCAAGGTAAAAGCTGCCAGTTCTAGTAATGCCTATCCCCAAAATTGGCCCGACTTCACCTTTGCCATGTTCTATTGGTCAATCAAGTATAAAGGCCATAAGTAGATCAAGGGAAGAAAGGCAGGAAGAAGAGAATTAGATTCAGTTTTTAATTGGTGGTTATCTTTCATTGTCCTGCCCACAGAAAGGAAGAAATAAATCTGTTATTAACTGAATTTGACATTATCATCTGTATAAAGTCCAAAAAAACTACAACCTATTGGAATCAGACAAGAAATTTGGCAAGGCCACTAGTAAAAGGACACTATACAAAAATCAATTGTATTCCTATAAATCAACCAAAAAACATAAAAGATAAAATACTAAAAATATCATCTACAAAAGAATAAAATATATAGAGTACTTGGTAGCAAAACATACTAAGGATATTCCACACTAAATACTGCAAAATATTATTGTGATAAATTAAAGAATATCTACATAAATGGAGGCATATGCCACGCTGATGAATTGGCATGAAGACTGAATCGTATAGAGATGTCAATTCTCCTCTGATGGATCTATAGTTTCACTGTAGTCCTAATCACTCTCCCAGCAGTATGTGTATGTGTTTGTGTGTTTGTATTTTGAAAAAGCTGATCCTAAAATGTATGCAACATGTAAAGGGTTAAGAATAGCAATTTTGAAGAATAACATAACTTTAGAACCTGAACTACCATATTTAATAGTGACTAACAGACAGGTATGAATGCAAGAATAGACAATAAACCAATGGGGAACAAATTAGAATTCAGAAACAGACCCAAACACATCATGACACCTGATGTTTGACAAAGCTGACACTGCAGTGCATTGGGGAAAAGATAACAATTATTTTTTTCAATAAATGGTGCTAGGTCAATTGGATATCCATTTGAAAACAAATAAGTGTTGAACTTTTATCTCACACAATCCACAAAATTCAATTCTAGTTGGATTGTAGATCTAAATGTGAAAGGTAAAAAAATAAAGCTTTTAGGAGAATACTTAGGATCATATGTCATGACCTTGAAATAGGCAAAGATTTCATAAACACCAGCCATAAAAGAAAAAAAGAGTAAGTTAGATTACATTAAAATTAAAAACTTCTGTTCATCTAAAGACACCATTATGGGAGAAAAAAAGCAAGCAACAGAGTGGGAGAAATTATTTGCACCACATATATCAGACAAAGGATTTTTACCCAGAATATAAAGTACTGCTGTGAAATGACAATCAAAAGCAAATAAGCCAACATGAACATGGATATAACTGAGTGGTATGAAACAAAAGATAACCAAGTACCCACAGGAAAACAGAGAAATGCAAATACAAACTGCAAGAAGACACCTCTACATGTTTACTAGAATGGCTAAACTTGAAATACAGGCAACAAAAAGGGCAGTAAGAATGCAAAGCAACCGAAAGTAACTTACACACATCTAATGGCATTGTAAATCAATGCAACCATGCTGATCAGCTATTTGGCAGTATCAACTAAACTGAAGGTATACAGGCATATCTTATTTTATTGTGCTTTGTTTTATTTCAATTCTCAGTTACTGCATTTTCTACAAATTGAAACCTTGTGACAATCCTGTATTGAGTAGATACATGGTGCCTTTTTTACAACATGTGCTCACTTCATGTCTCCCGGGTCACATCTTGTTAATTCTCACATTTCAAACTTTTTCGTTATTGTTATGTTTGTTACGGTGATCTGTGACCAGTGATCTTCAATGTTAGTATTATAATAATTTTGGGGTACCACAAACCATTCTCTTATGAGTCTGTAAACTTAATTGATGAATATTATGTGTGTTCTGACTGCTCCACTGACGAGTCATTCTCCCATCTTTCTGCCTCTACTTGGGCCTCCCTATTTCCTGAGACACAACAATAATGAAATTAAGCCAGTAATAACCCTACAGTGGCCTCTAAGTGTCCAAGTGAAAGAAAGAATTGTACATCTCTCACTTTAAATCAAAAGCTAAAAATTATTAAGCTTAGCAAGGGAGGTATGTCAAAAGTCAAGACAAACTGAAGGCTAGGCCTCTGGCGCCAAGTAGCCAAATTGTGAATGCAGATGAAAGGTTATTTTTTCCTTTCTTTAAAAAATTGTTTTAAAAATTGATATATCATAGTTGTACGTATTTTTAAGGCACGTGTGATATTTTGATACATGTATGTAATGTGTAAAAAATTCTTGAAGAAAATTAAAAGTGCCACTCCGGTGAAAGCACAAATGATAGAAAGCAATACAGCCTTATTCTGATATGGAGAAAGTTTGAGTCGAACCAGCCAGAGCATTATTTTAAGCTAAAGGCTAACCCAGAGCAAGATCCTAACTCTCTTCAATTCTACAAAGGCTGAGAGAGGTGAGAAAGTTGCAGAAAATAAGTTTGAAACTAGCATGAGCTGGTTCATGAGGTTTAAAGAAAGGCACCATCTCCATAACAAAAAAGTGCAAGGTGAAGTAGCAAGTGCTGATGTGGAAGCTGCAGCAAGTTATCCAGAAGATAAAGCTAAGATATTTGAAGAAGGTAGCTACACTAAACAACAGATTTTTAATGTAGACAAAATACCCCTCTTGGAAGAAGATGCCATCTGGGAGGATTTCATAGCTAGAGAGAAGTCAGAATGTGGCTTCAAAGCTTCAAAGGACAGGCTGACTCTTTAGTGAGGGGCTAATGTAACTGGTGACTTTAAATTGAAGCCAATGCTCATTTATCATTCCAAAAATCCTGGGGCCCTTAAGAACTATGCTAAATCTACTCTGTCTGTCCTCTATAAATGGAACAACAAAGCCTGGACGACAGCACATCGGTTTGCAGCATGGTTTACATAATATTTTAAGCCCACTGTTGAGACCTACTGCTCAGAAAAAAAGATTCCTTTGAAAACACTACTGCTCATTGACAATGCTCCTTCTCACCCAAGAGCTCTGATGAAGATGTACAAGGATATTCATATTGCTTTCATGCCTGTGAATACAGCGTATGTTCTGCATTTCAGGAGCCAAGGAGTAACTTGGGCTTATTATGTGAAAACTCCGTTTTGTAAGCTGCCGTAACGTGGTGATTCCTCTGATGGATCTGGGCAAAGTAAACTGAAAACCTGAAAAGGAGTCACCATTCTAGATGCCATTAAGAACATGAGTTAGGAAGGAGGTCAGAATATCAACATTCACAGGAGTTTGGAAGAAGTTGATTCCATCATGGATGAATTTGAGGGGTTTAAGACTTCAGCAGAGGAAGTCCCTGCAGATGTGGTGGAAATAGCAAGAAAACTGGAATGAGAAGTGGAGGCTGAAGTTGTGACTGAATTGCTTTAATTTCACAATAAAACTTGAAAGAATGAGCAGTTGCTTCTTATAAATGAGGAAAGACAGAGGTTTCTTGAGCTGGAATCTACTCCTGTAAGATGCTGTGAATGTTGTTGAAACGACAACGAAATATTTAGATTATTACATAAACTTGGTTGATTAAGTAGTAGCAGGGTTGGAGAGGATTGACTTCAATTTTGAAAGAAGTCCTACTGTAAGTCAAACGCTATTAAACACCATTACATGCTACAGGTAAACATTTCATGAAAAGGAAAAATCGATGTGGCAGACTTTAATGTTGTCTTATTTTAAAAAATTGCCCCAGCCACCCCAACCATCAGCAACTACCACTTAATCTGTCAGCAGCCATCAACATTTAGGCAAGATCCTTCATCAGCAAAAAGCTCATGACCTGCTGAAGGCTCAGATGATCATTAGCATTTTTTAGTAATAAAATATTTTTAAATTAAGGTATGTATTTTTTTTTAGACAATGCTATGGCATACTTAATAGACAACAGTATAGTGTAAACAACATGTACTGGGAAATTAAAAAATTTGTGTGACTCACTTTATTGTGAGCTTCACTTTATTGTGGTGGTCTGGAACCAAACCCTCAGTATCTCCAAGGTATGCCTGTATATTCCTGTAAAAGCATAACTAACATTTCGTCCTGCTAATATAATGAATAAACAATATGTATCACATGACACAGAGAAAACAAAATACTTTTCACCCAGAGATACAGCAGGAATAATAGGCACACCTGTGTAGTTCTGGGCCTCAAAATAAATGAAACCTTGAACATTTCCTGGAGCCCTTGCCTGCCCTGTAAAAATAGCTTTATTGCTGATTTTGTGATGCTGATATCTGAAGATAGACCATGATCTTCGCAGACAAAATAATCATATAGAAATGTTGCTCTTTTCCCACCATGAATTGATGAATCAACTAATGTAAACTTGCTGATTTTTTCAAACAGTTTGCTCATTTTAAAATTTTTTTTTTTTTGAGCTTTCTGGAATCTGAGTCCTTTGCGCTACTTTGCAAATAAACTTTTCTTCTTCAAGTCTGCAAGTCTTCTTTTGACAATCTTAAAACACACTAATCAGTTCCTAGTTCTACAACCAACACTACAAGCGTAAGTTTAACAGACATGTATAAGACTGTTCACAGCAAAACATGAATAAATTCATGTGGTACAGAATGAATAGAGTAGACTAAATAAATGAATTGTAGTTTATTTGTTCAATGAAATACTATCCCACATAAGAATGAGCATGACATGTTGTGAGGAACAGCTCAGCACACATAAGGTTGACTCAGTGTCAGTCCTGCTTGTGTGGAAAACAGAAGCCATGTATGTGAAAGAAAAAGTTTCTTTCTGAACAAGTTCCTTAGAATCCTGAGTGACTCCAAAAATCCAGAAAGACTTTGGTCAGGGATGATGTGAAAGGGTGGGAGTGGGGGTTAGTAGTGGTTGAAATGGTTGGAAGAAAGAGAGTTACATTTTAATACAAATAAAAGAGACTTAAGCTTGTAGAGAGAGGAAGGCAAAGGAGAATCAGCATGTCCAGGCATGGTTTTAGCCTTGCCAAGGCTGATGAGCAATAAATCTTCAGCTACTTACTTGTCTCTTCTAATCCGGCCCACGATTAAATTGATTAGCTTAATACATCTCCTAAACATTTCATGAATGTAATGTCCTTCAATGATAAGTATGAATATAACTGAAGCAGGTTATACAACTGCAGATTTATCTAGTTAGAGCTTCTTAACCATAATATGCAAGTGCATGAATCATCAAATGCCATTCAATATTTGATGATCCAGCTCCTATATATGCAGGCACTAGAAACACAGAATAAAACATAAGATTTGGGCCGGGCACAGTGGCTAACATCTGTGATCCCAGCACTTTGGGAGGCTGAGACAGGCAGATCACGAGGTCAAGAGATCAAGACCATCCTGGCCAATATGGCGAAACTCCATCTCTAGTAAAAATACAAAAATTAGCTGGGCGTGGTGGTGCCTGTAGTCCCAGTTACTCAGGAGTCTGAGGCAGGATAATCACTGGAACCCAGGAGGCAGAGGTTGCAGTGAGCCAAGATCGCGCCACTGTACTCCAGCCTGGCGATAGAGTGAGACTGTCTCAAAAAAACAAAAACAAACAAAAAACCCATAAGACTTGGTTCCTTTACTCAAAAGAGCTAAAAACATACAACAAGAGATAAAGTTACCACATATGAAACCAGTGAGTGGGTGTAAAAATTACATTTCAGTGTCTATACCTTGTGTTAAGGGCTAGTACTCAAATGTCCAGCAGGGGATCTCAGCTGAGATAAGAGCCCATGAGGTGCAGCACCAGGAAGCATCTGTGATAATTTTGTAACAACATCACTGGAACTGCATACATCTTTATGCTACAGTAATATTTAGACCACCTGTGGTATTAAATGTAAGGTTTTACTTAGGTGTGGGACTAATCATTATTTTCCAACATACCTAAGTGGGATACGAGCTCAATGATCTTGAGCAAGAAAACCTCTGGATAATTCTAGATTTGGAATTCATCTTGACCAAGTCACTCTGGCAGCTTTTATATGAAATGAAAGGTCAGTAACACTTAGGATCCCTGGCAACCTTGCTATGGGGAGTCCTTCACTGATTGTAACACAGAAAGAAATTGTGTCCACGTTCTCACTTTAAAAGGGACCACTGAGTTAGCACAAGCCATTAAAATCAAGATGGTGCCAGAAGTATTGAATTTCCAGCTCAAAACCAACACAGCAACAGCCAGACGTGAAGTCCAGCTTTGAGATGGGCACCTGGGTTTTCTCTTGGCAGTAGCAAAGATTATAAGGATTCACAAGCATTTGTAAAGGCCCCTGGAGGGTTTCAGAAATGTTTGGGAAGATTCACCATGAGAAAAATCTAGGTTCTCTTTCAGTGCAGGGCTTGGAAGCATTCATCTAAGTGTCACTATATACATTCACTCAACAAACAATTTATTGAGAATCTGTTCCCATACCTGGCAGGATTCTAGTCTTTGGGGATATAACAGTGAATAATATAGATAAGGAGCCTACTTTCAGAGAGATTATATTCTAGTGAAGAGAGAGGGAATGTATAAACTTGAAAACAAATACAAAGGTTACAGAAAATATTAATACTTCTGAAGAAAAGTTAAATGGTAATGACATGAGGAGTGCCTGGGTTAGGGTGAGTCCTTTAGTCAGGGCTGCTGGCCAGACCACTCTGTGAATCTAAATGGTGAGAAGCAGGCAGCAGCATGAAGATAAGTGAAGAAAGAACACCACAGCTTCAAGAAGCCTTGGACATGTTGGTTACAGTAGCATTTACTTGGGGGAATTTACTTGACTCCTTGAGTTTATAGACAACTGTCATAAAGGTTCCTGGGGAAGTCCTATAGTCTTTGATGTATGCTAATGGATGCACTGGAATGGCAGGAGAAAGACAATTAGAGAAATTACACAGAGTCAGCATTGCTCTTGCACTGATGGCATATCTGAAGACAGCCTATCCAAAGACCTCCACAGGTCTCCCAAGCTTTACCTCCACAGGCACATGCAGAGCTAAATTAATCACTGAATCTCTGCAGCTCCAAAAGTATATTAATATTCCTTTACCAATGCCCTCACATTGAATGTTACTACAGAGGCTTCATGTTTTAGTGAAAAGATGTGAAATTTTGAAGTTTGAAGACTTGAGTTCAGGTCTGGATTCTACCTGATGAAACTGAGTAAACTTAGACAAGCTACATAATCATTCTGGTCTCAGGCACTTTATCTGTAAGTCAGAATGATGATACTAAGATCACGGAGTTATCGCAGTGATGACATGAGATCAATATTTATAAAAAATTGTTGTTCATTCCAAAACATAATGCTAATATTTGCGTTCAGAATGTATTTAACCTGAGCCAAATCCAATCGCAAGGTGAATTGACTATCCTCTTAAATATCTGCTACACAACAGATATATCCTTTATATCTCTCTTTCCTTAGGAATTGACAACCAAGAAGAGCTGACTGGTATCTCCAGATGAAGTAGCTGACTCTAGCCTCTCTCCAAAAGGACAAGTGAACTCTCAGCTTCTCGCTGGGTTTATCCAGTGCGTCATGTGTAAGTTCAGGGCATGAATCCATTCAGCCTAAAGCAATTCACGTTAGAAATATTTGAGCCACACCTCTGTTCATTCACCTTAGCTTCCGACAGAGCCTGTGGCCATTCCTGACTCATACTTCAATGTGTTCAAATGAGAGGGAGGAGGACTACAGTAGAATGTTACCTGTGACAGTGGCCAAGGACCACAGCAATTCAGATCTACTCACTGATAAATAGTAACAGTAATAGTACAGTAATAAATAGTAACAGATAATAGAATACTTTTCTGATCTTCCTCTATGGTTTCTTTTTTCTTTTTTAAAAAATATTTGAGTTAAATCTTTCCAAAAAAATAAATCACAGGGCTACCCACCTCCGAAAGCAAGGTGCACCTAGACAGTGCAGTCTTGTAATGAACGCTTCCCTTTTTAGTATGAAGCAATTGAAATGCAAAAAAAAGGAACGTCCACAGAAGACTTAACCCAAGTATGAGAGGAAGCTGTGATTTCTAGGCCACATGTGGCTTGCCTGGCTTTTCAATAAGACTCATGATTTACTTTTATTTTAATTTGCAAGGATTTTTAATTAGATATATTTATTAAATTTTTTAAATACTTTTAAATGGATACATAATAATTATACATATTTATGGAGTACATATGATATTTTGATACATGCATACAATGTGTAATGATCAAATCAGGATATTTAGTATATCCGTCACCTTAAATATTAAGCATTTCTTCTTGATGGGCACATTTTAAATCTTCTAGACATTTTGAAATATGCAATAAATTATTTTCAACTATAGTCACTCTACTGTGCTATTAAACACTAGAAGTTATTTCTGCCATCTAACTCTGTGAGTTACCCATGAACCAATCTCTCTTCATCCTCCCCCTCAACCCTTCCCACCTTCTGGTATCTATCATTCTATTCTCTGTCTCTATGAGATCAAGCTTTTCAGCTCCCACACGTGAGCGAGAACTTGCGGTATTTGTCTTTCTGTGGCTGGCTTACTTCACTCAACGTAATGACCTCCATTTCCATCCATGTCACTGCAAATGACAGGATTTCAATATTTTTCATAGCTCAGTAGTATTCCAAAGTGTATATATATACCACATTTTCTTTATGCATTGACAGAAATTTTGGTTGATTCCATATCTTAGATATTGTGAATACTATTGCAATAAACATGGGGTGCAGGTATTTCCCATACTGATTTGTTTTTCCTTTGGATAAATATGCAGTAGTGAGATTGCTCAATCATATTGTAGTTCTATTTGTAGTTATTTTGAGAATCTCCATACTGTTTTCCATAATGTCTGTACTAACTGACATTCCCACGAACAGTGTATAAGAGTTTCCTTTTCTTCATATCCTTACCAACATTTGTTCTTTTTGATCTTTTGATTGTAGCCATTCTCAGGTGAGATGATATCTCATTGTAGATTTGATTTGCATTTTCTGGATGATTAATGATGTTGAGTATTTTTTCGTATACCTGTTAGTCATTTGTATGTCTTCTTTTGAGAGGTGTCTATTCAGGGATTTTGCCAATTTTAAAATCAGGTAATTATTATTACCATTATTATTGCTATTGGGTTGTTTGAGTTCCTCTTATATTTTGGGTATTAGTGCTTTGTCAGAAGAATAGTTTGCAAATATTTTCTCCCATTCTACAGGTTGTCACTTCGCTCTGATGATTATTGTTTCCTTTGCCACACAGAAGGCTTTCAGTGTAATGTAGTATCACTTGTCAATTTCTGTTTGTGTTGCCTGTGCTTTTGAAGTCTTAGCCATAAAATCTTTGCCTAGACAAATGTGCTGAAATATCTCCCCTATGTTTTATTCTAATAAAATAAAGTTTCATAGTTTCAGCTCTTATGTTTCAGTCTTTAATCCATTTTGAATTGATTATTTTATATGATGACAGATAAGGGTCTAGTTTCATTCTTCTGCATATGGATATCCAGTACCATTTTCCCAGCACCATTTATTGAAGACACCGGCTCTTTCCCAATGTATGTTCTTGGCAACTTTGTCAAAATCAGTCAGCTGTAAATACATGGATTTATTTCTAGGTTTTCTATGCTGTTCCACTGGTCTGTGTGTCTGTTTTTATACCAACACCATGCTGTCTTGGTTACTATATTTTTGTAATATATTGTGAAGTTAGGTAGTGTGATGCCTCCAGCTTTGATCTCTTTGCTCAGTATTGCTTTGGTTTTTCGGAGTATTTTGTGTTTTCATGCAAATTTTAGAATTATTTTTTTCTATTTATGTGAAGAATGTCATTGGAATTTTGACAGAAATTGAATGTGTACATTGCTTTGCGTAGTATGGTCATTTTGATCATAATAATTCTTCTGTTCTATGGGTATGGGATGCTTTTCCATTTGTTTGTGTCCTTTTCAATTTCTTTGAGACAGAGTCTTGCTCTGCTGCCTAGGCTGGAGTGCAGTGGCACAAACACAGTTTACTGTAGGCTCAACCTATTGGGCCCAAAGTGGGCCCAGCCTTCTGAGTAGCTGGGACTACAGGCACGCACCACCACACCTGGCTCCTTTTTTTTGTTTTTTTATAAAGATGGGATCTTGCTATATTGCCCAGGCTGGTCCCAAACTCCTGGCCTCCAACAGTCCTCCTACCTTAGCCTCCAAAAGTTCTGGGATTACAGGCATCAGCCATTACACCTGGCCAGTCTTCAGTGTCTTTTATCAATGTTTTTCCTGTTTAGGGCTTTCACCCTGTACATATCCATTGGTTAAATTTATTCCTAAGTATATATATTTTTTTGGTTTGGCAGCAATTGTAAATTGGATTATGTTCTTGATTTCTTTTTCAGCTGGTTTACTATTAGTATGTGAAAACACTACTGATTTTTATATGCTGATTTTATATCCTGCAAAATTACTGAATTTGCTTATCAACATTACTGAATTTGCTTTAGAGGTTTTGGGTGGAGTCTTTAGGTTTTTCTATATATAAGATTATGTTATCTACAAAGAAGGACAATTTGACTTTCTCTTTTCCAATTGGGATGCCTTTAATGTTTTTTCTATTGTCTGATTATTCTGGGTTAGACTTCTAGTACTACGTTGAATAAGAGTGGTAAAAGTAGTCATCCTTGTTTTGTTTCAGTTCTTGGAGGAAAGGCTTTCAGCTTCTCCTCATTAAGCATAATGTTAGTGGTGGGTTTGTCATATATGGCCTTTATTATATTGAGTTATGTTTCTTGTATGTCTAATTTGTTAAGAGTTTTTATCATGAAAAGAAGTTGAATTTATCAACTGCTTTTTCTGCATCTATGGAGATGATCATGTGGTGTATTATTCTGTTTCTGCATTGCTCTAAAGAAATATCTGAGGCAAGGTAATTTATAAAGAAAAGAGTTTTAATTGGCTTATGATTCTGCAGGCTATACAGGAAGCATGGCACCAGCATCTGCTCACCTTCTGGTGTGGCCTGAGGGAGCTTTCACTCACGGCAAAAGGTGGAGCAGAAGTAGTGTGTCACATGACAAGAGTGTGAGCAAGAGAGAGAGAAGGAAGAGGTCTCAGACTCTTCAACAACCAGACCTTGAGTGAACTGAGTGAGAATTCACTTATCACCACAGGGGTGGTGCTAAAGGGTGGTACTAACCCATTCATGAAGGATCTACCCTCATGATCCAATTACCTTCCACCATGTGATTCCCAATGTTGGAGGGAATCACATTTCAACATGAGATTTGAAGCGGACAAATATCCAAACCATAACATATGTTTATGTCATTCATTCCTTTGATGTTATTTATCACATTTATTGATTTGTGTATGTTGAACCATCCTTGCATCTCTGGAATGAATCCCACTTGATCATGATGTAATATCTTTCTGATATGCTGTTGCATTTGGTTTATTAGTATTTTGTTGAGGATTTTTGCATCTATGTTCATTAGGTATATTGGCTTTTAGTTTTCTTTTTGTGTGTGTGTGTCCTCTAATTTTGGTATCAGCATAATGCTGGCCTCATAGAATGGAAACCAAAAGGAGGCAGCAGTATATAAGTTATATAAGGCAAAAAACATAAATAGGGACAAAGAAGGTCATTATATAATAAGAAAGGAATCAATTCAGCAAGAGGATATAACAATTCTAAGTGTATATGCATATAATACCAGAACACCCAGATACATAAAGCAAATATTATTACAGCTAAGGAGAGAGATAGATTTCAATACATTAATAGCTGAGTTCTTCAACACTCCAACATTCCCTTTTTTTCACTTTTTTGGAAATTGCTTGAGAATAATTAGTATCAGTTCTTCTTTATAAGTTTGGTAAAATTCAGCAGTAAAGCCATCCAGTCTTGGACTTTTCTTTCTTGGGAGACTTTTTATAACTGATTCAATCTTACTACTCATTATTGTTCTGTTCACGTTTTCTGTTTCTTTCTGGTTCAATCTTGGTAGGTTGTATGTGTTCAATAATTTATCTATTTTCTCTAGACTTTCCAATTTTTTAGTGTATAGTTCTTCATAATTGTCTCTAATGATCATTTGTATTTCTGTGATATCAGTTGTAATATCTCTTTTTCATTTCTGATTTTATTAATTTGTGTCTTCTCTTTTTCTTGGTTAGTCTAGTAATATCATCTTTAAAAAAAACACAACTTTTTGTTTCACTGACTCTTTGTAATTTTCTTAGTCTCTATTTTGTTAATTTCTGCTCCAATTTTTATTATTATTTTCCTACTATTAATTCTGGGTTTGTTTTTTTCTTGTTTTTCTAGTTCCTTGAGAAGCATTGTTAGGTTGTTTATCTGAAACTTTTCCAGGTAGGTGCTTATTGTTATAAACTTCCTACTTTCGCTGTATCTTATGGGTTTTGTATATTGTGTTTTCATTTTTATTTGTTTTAAGATGTTTTTAAATTTCCTTCTTAATTTCTTCATTGACCCAATGGTCATTCAAGAGCCTGTTGTTTAATTTCCATGTACTTGTTCAGTTTCTAAAGCTTGTCATTACTGACTTTTAGTTTTATTCCAATGTGGTCTGAGGAGATACTTAACAAATTTCAAATTTTAAATAAATTTTGATATTTGTTTTATGACCTAATATATGGTCTATTATGGAGAATGTTCCATGGGATGATGAGAAGAATGTATAGTCTGCAACTAACTGTTAGATGAAATGTTCTGTAAATGTCTGTTAGGTCCATTTGGTCTGTAGTGCATATTAAATCATTGTTTCTTTGTTGATTTTCTGTCTTGATGATTTTCCAGTGCTAAAAGTGGAGTGTTGAAGAACCCAGCTATTATTGCATTGCAGTCTATCTCCTTAGCTGTAATAATATTTGCTTTATGTATCTGGGTGCTCTGGTATTGTATGCATATACACTTAGAATTGTTATATCCTCTTGCTGAATTGATCCCTTTCTTATTATATAATGACCTTCTTTGTCCCTATTTATGTTTTTTGATATAAGTATAACTTATATACTGCTGCCTGTTTTTGGTTTCCATCTGCATAAAATATATTTTTCAGCCCTTCACTTTTAGTCTATATGTGTCTTTACAGGTGAAGTGAGTTTCTTCTAGGCAGCAAATACTTGAGTCGTTCTTTTGCTCCATTCAGCCAGTCTGTATCTTGCAATTTGGGAATTTAAACCATTTACATTCAAGGTTGTATTTGATAGGTAAGGACTTACTGCTGTCATTTGGTTAATTGTTCTCTGATTGTTTTGTATAACCTTTGTTTCTTTCTTTCTCTTTTATTGTTTACCTTTGCAATTTGGAGGGGGTTTTTACAGTGGCAACTTTTGCCTTTTTCTCTTTTGTGTAACTATCATACCAGGGAGTTTTATACTTTGTGTTTTTGTGATAGTAGATATTGTTCTTTCACTTCCAGATGTAGGATTCCCTTAAGCATTTCAAGTAGGGCTGGTCTAATGGTGATGAATTCTCTCAGTTTTTGCTTGTCTGGTAAATACTTCATTTCTCCTTCATTTTTAAAGGACAACTTTTCTAGGTATAGTATTCTTGGCAGGCAGATTTTTTCTTTTTTTAGGACTTTGAATATATTCTCTTATTCTCTCCTGGCTGGTAAAATTTCCACTGAGAAATCCACTGTTAGTCTGATGGGAATTCCCTTATATATAACTTGATGTTTTTCCCTTGCTGCTTTTAGAATTCTCTCTTTGTCTTTGACTTTTGACAGTTTGACTATAATGTGCCTTGGAGAAGACGTTTTGAGTTGAATCTATTTGGGGATCTTTTGGCTTCCTATATCTGAATGTCTATCTCCTTCCAAGACTTTGGAAGTTTTCAGTTATTGTTTCATTAAATAGATTTCCTATGTCCTTGCCTATCTTTTCTCCTTCTGGAATTCTCAAATTTCAAATATTTGGTTGCTTTTTTGGTTTCTCTTTTGTCATGTAGGTTTTCTTCTTCCTCATTTCCTTCCTTCCTTCCTTCCTTCCTTCCTTTCTTTCTTTCTTTCTCTTTCTTTCTTTCTTTCTTCCTTTTTCTCCTTCCTTCCTTTCTCTCTCTTTCTTTCTTTTTCTCCTTCCTTCCTTTCTCTCTCTCTTTCTTTCTTTTTCTTTCTTCCTTTCTTCCTTCCTTCCTTCCTTCCTTCCTTTTTCTCCTTCCTTCCTTTCTCTCTCTCTTTCTTTCTTTCCTTTTTCTTCTTTCCTTCTCTCTTTCTTGTATCACTGGATTATTTCAAAAGACCTGTCTTCAAGTTCAGAAATGCTTTCATCTGATCTAGTCTATTGTTGTAGCTCTCCATTGTATTTTTTGTTTCATTCAATGAAGTCTTTAGTTCTGTATTTTTTGTTTGCTTCTTTATCTCTCTTTTTGTTAAACTTCTCATTGATATACTGAATTGTTTTCCTGATTTATTCGTATTGTTTATCTGTGTTCTCTTGTATTTCACTGAATTTCTTCAATATCATTACTTTGAATTCTTTTTCAGATAATTCAAAGATTTTATTTAAATTGAGATATGTTACTACATAATCATTGTGCTTCTTTGGAGGTGTCATGTCTGCTTTTTCATGTTTCTTATATTTTGCTGATATTACATTGATATCTCCACATCTGATGTAACAGTCACCTCTTCCAATTTAATGATTTGGCTTTAGTAGGAAAAGATTTTCTCCTACTAAAGTAGATGTACTATCATGTTGGTTGGGTAGGGTGCTTGGCTTTGATTCTGGGTGGGTACAATAGTATGATCTCTGTATGATTTCTTTGGCTGTTAATCAGCATCAGTGGTGTCTGTGTGTTCCTTAGTGATGTAGGCTGCTCTTGTTATTGGAGGCTGTGATGAGGCTTTGCTTGGGATGGAAACACCAGGCAGGCTGATCCTCAGGCACCTGTGGTGGACCAGATATGCCAGTTCTCAGGCCCCAGAATGACATATGCAGGCACCGGAAGAAGCAGGTACTGGTGGGCCAGTCCTTGGGCCTCTAGGTAACTTGTTTGGGTGCTGGCCGTAGCAGAGGGTGAGGTAAGCAGGGGGCTTCTTGCACCCTCAGAAGACGTGTTTGGTGTTGACAGTGGCAATAGCCATAACAAGCCAATCTTTGGCTTCCTGAGTGGCACATTTGGGTGCCATCTTGGTGATAGTGGACTGAGTGGGCCAGTCCCCAGTTCTCTAGGTGAGACAAGCTGATAGGTATTAGTGGCAACTGTGATAGGCTGTGTGAGCTTATCCCCAGGCCCCTTTCAGCATGTTTGGGCAGTGGTGGTGGGCAGTTGGACCCATACTCAAACTCCCAGAAGATGTGCATGGGCACAGTCATGGTAGATAGACAGGGGCTGATCCCCAGGCCCCTGGATGAGAAACCAGCAGTGGCAGCAGTGGGTAGGACAGACCTGTCCTCAGGCCCCTGAATGGTGTAAGTGGGTGCCAATAACAGCATGCTGGGCAGATCAATCCCCAGATCCCCTACAATGTGTGTGGGTGCCAGCAGTGTCAGATGGAATGGATCAATCCTGAAGCCTTTGGCCAGCACACTCAAGCACTGTCAGTGGTGGAAGTGAGCAGAATAGAGCTGTCTTCAGACTCCTGGGTGGTGTAAGCAGGCACTGGCTGCAGGAGGCACAGTGGACCTTTCCTTAGGCCTTGGGACAGTGCCCAGGTGGGCCAGTCCCCAGACCCTGTAAGGGTGTATGCATGTTTTCAACAGTCCTGCCATTGAAGTGCACAGGCTCCTGTCAGTGTCAGTGGCCTAGGCAAGTGGCTCTCAGGTTCTGGTGAGCACATGCTTTGACTCCCTTTGTCTTGGTGGCATTCTCCCTGGTGTGCTCCACCACCTACTCCCTTGGATGTAGGACACTGCATGGGCTAGAATGCTGGAGACTCAGTCACACTGCTGGGTCTAGCTGGCATCGTGATACTGCAGCTTTCTGGGTGAATGTTGGGGGATGTCAGCAGGGCTCCAGGGATGTGGAGTTATTGGGCCCAAGCGCGGGATATAATCTATTGTGGTCTGGGCTCTCAAAATTGCACCATGCTGCAGCTGCTTGGGTCTCAGTGGTTATGTGGAACCCAGCATAAACTTTCTCTCTGTGGAACAATGCCTCTGCATAGTCTCTAGCAAGCTCCCTGTAGTAGTCACAAGGCCTGTGAGGGTCAAGGGGCTCTCCCATGGCTGAGGTTGCAGGAGTGTGCAGTAGGAATGTGGACCACTGGACATTTCTCATATTTTCCCTGCAATAGGGAGTTCCTCCTAGCCAGGCAGACTGCTTTGCTTCCTTCTCCTCCTTTGTCTCAGAGGTTTCCTCTCACTTCCTTGCTGAAATCATTTCTCTCTCAGAAGCTCTATTCTAGGTGTGGTTACATACTTGCTGTTTGGTTCTTCTTTGTGGAGGAGGTGAGTGCCAGGTCCCTCTAGTCACTCATTTTGAAGCTTCCTCTGAGGATCTAATTTCAAAGCAAAGGGTTCAAGAGGAAAAAGGCTCCCAGGGGCTCAACATGATCTATAAAGAAACTAGATATTTGTCTTCCAGCTGGGTGGTGCCAGAGGTCATGTCACCATACATAAAGTTGAGTCCTGGCATCTGGCTTTTCTGAGAAGTTGTGGCATTTGGTCTCATTATTCACCTGATGGATTTGTTTCTGCTTATTGCTGCTGTCACACATTACCACATACTTAGTGGCTTAAAACAACATAAATTTATTCTCTTACAGTTCTGAAAGTCAGATGTCAAAAATGAGTCTTATAGGGCTAAAATCAAGATGCTGGCAGGCCTGATTCCTTACAGAAGATCCAGGGCAGAATGGATTCCGTGGTCAGTTCAGTTTCTAGAGGCTGCTGGCATTTCTCGGATTGTGGCATATCATGACAATCTCTATTTCCATGGTCACACTGCCTTCTACTACTCACTTTCATATCCTGCCTCTCTCTTAAAAGGATCATTGTGATTATATTGGACCCACTCGGATAATTCAGTATAATTTTTCTATCTCAAGATCTTTAGTTAAATCGAAACTACAAAATCATTTTTTGCCATATAAGGCAACTTTCACAGAACCTTGGTATTTGGATGTGGACATATTTGGTGGTTACGGTTCAGCCTAGCACACTTGGGATGCCTGGTTCAAACCATCCTGCCTACCTGAGAATGAGGGACTTTTCCAACCAGGGGAGGAAAGCTCATACTGGCTTAAATTGAGGGGAAGGTAATCGCATTTTCCTCCTTTCTCTATTCCAACACCTTGGTTAATCCTTGACATGCAATAGGTGCTCGAAATGACAAAGATTGCTATTGTCCCCCAGTATGCGTTTCATACCTTGTCCTTTGTCAATAGAATCCCGTTTTACCTGAGGACAAGGCTACTTACCAGTAGGTGTTTTCAAGTTCTGGCTAATGGAAACAGAAGAGATGTGTACCACTTCTAGATTATACTCTTAGAGTGAAGCAGAGAGCCCTTCTTCCCTTTCTCCTCCCCCTCTCACTAGCTAGAATTAAAATATGAAAATGGAAACTCTGGCCATTGGGTTAGCCCATGAGGTCGAAGCCATGAGCTGCAGATCAATTAGGTAGACAGAACCTGGATCCTCCACACAGTAAAACAGCCTTGGACTGTTTATGCTCAGACTCTTTACAGACAATTGAATTAGAGAGCAATAAACTTTTCTCTTGTTTGGACCTTTGTTATAGCAACTAAACTCTTATCCTAAAATAGCACTCTAGGTATGAAGTTAATAATGGAACAAACAAATTTTATCCAAAGCTTTGCCACAAGTTGGCTATATGATCTTACAAAGATCGGTTTGCCTCTCTGAACCTTAGTTCCTTTAGCTGGAAAACAGAAAGGATAATAATATGCACATGATGTGTTGCAAATATCAAATGAAAGGGGACATGTGAACATCATTTTTGAACTCTAAGGCACTTGACAAATATAAGGGTTGAAAGATTAAAATGTAATTTCTGATTTCTCTTCAAACATGCTTGGCTTTTTAACATTTTATTGTCTAAAAGGCTCTGCCAATTTTCTCATTGACTTTCATTTATTTAATAAGGTCACCAATATAATTTGTAGAATGTATATAAATTTTTTTCTTCTAGGACTTAATAAGTCTGTGTTTATTTTGGATGGGAAAAATGGGGTCCATTTATTTTTATTCTCTGAATTTGTCTTTGTAAAAATGTTTGCCAACCACAGGCTTAAAAAATGTCTATTCTTCTGTTAGTGACTCTGTGCAAGTGAACATGGTTACCCAATTGCAGATTCAGAAAGAACAGCTTAAAAAGGGAATTTGAAAGGCTGCATGTTGGGGTGGGTTAGAGGGCAAGTTACAGAAATTAGGACTGGCTGTCCACAGAGTGTGAAAATGGCAAATAACTAACCTTTCCTACACAAAGAAGGTCTGGAGACATATTATGTGGCCCAGGGAGCAGGCAGACAGTAGATTCTGATGTTCTCAATGATGCATTTTGTCTTCCAGCTTCAGCTCTCTGGATTAAGCCACAGTTTAAGTTCCATATTCAGAAAGGGCTAATAGCAGAGTTTGAAGAGTCCAATGGTGAAGGGAGGAGACCGGCTGCTGGGCATTCCCTCCTAGGCTCCCATTGGCCATTTGGTACCAAACAACAACTCCTTAAACCCTTCTCTTGACTTTTTGATTCTTCTTTATCCTTCGTTTTCATTCCTTACCATTCTAGCCTCTATGGGACCAGAGATGTAGCAAAATAAAATGAGCATTTGGGAGCCAGAGTGGATAATAATGAACTCTTACATTTTGAAATGAACAGCACTTAAGTAAAAGCATTATCAATGTTCAATATAATGGGAGAGTAAATGAATATATGGTTTATCTGGTTATTTCTTTGTTCATGCATATAAAACTCACATTTGCATTTTTTTCTTTTCTTAACAAAAGTTCTTCATTGCCAAAATTTTACTATGTTTTGTGCAAATTTAAAGACAATTCTTAATAAGCAATTAAATTTCAAGTTTACAAGTCAGTGGTCACACAGAGCTTTCTTCTGTTCCTTTTGTGTTTGGCATATATTGGGCATCTTTTGGGAGCTGTTATACATGCAAAGAATACTTCTTCTGGATGAATAATGAACTAGTACCTGCAAAACCACCCAGTACACTGTAATTATAAAATGGAAGCTCATAATTCGTGCATGGACCACTTCTTTTATGAGTTACTTGACTTTCTTTACAAATTTTCTTATTGTAGAGGCTCTGTCTCCTGGATCTGCCTTTAATAATAGTGATAATCATAATAACTGTAATAATACAGCATTACTTTCTAATTAAAAAGAAAATTTCTTCTCAAAAGCTCAAAGCACTTCACAGACATTATCTCATTCATTCTCATAACCTGTCTGGGCTGCTTGTTGGTCACTAGCAACATCACAGTAACAAGAGGGTCATATTCTACTTCTTAATACTCTTATGAGGCCAGGATGGCAAGGGGAACCTTCAGACTTCTCAAAACCTGGAGGAAACTATTCGTCATTTCTGAGAAGTCTTCATTATGCAACTTTAGACATCAATAATGAGATACAAACCATGACTCGCCACCTGCACCTTGATGGAAAGGAAACTTTTAATGGTTTTGGCATGTACTTATGATCCAGCACCTCCGAGGACACAATGATTTGCAATCCCTTTTTTTTTTTTTTTTTTGAGACAGAGTCTTTCTCTGTCGCCAGGCTGGATTGCAGTGGTGCAATCTCGGCTCACTGTAATCTCCACCTCCCGGGTTCAAGCAATTCTCCTGCCTCAGTATCCCGAGTAGCTGGGATTACAGGCATGTACTACCACACCCAGCTAATTCTTGTATTTTTAGTAGAGATGGGGTTTCACCATGTTGGCCAGGATAGTCTCGATCTCCTGACCTCATGATCTGCCCACCTCGGCCTCCCAAAATGCTGGGATTACAGGCGTGAGCCACCTCGCCCAGCCCAATGATTTGTATTCTGTGTCAATGGAGAGCCCCCAAGGGGAAAAATTCACCCTAATTGCTAATCACCTGCTATTGCTACTATTTCACAATGTGGAGCCTAATATATTGATCAGTCCTCCAACATCGAGGTGAGCAAAGTGTGGCTCATAGACCAAATCTGGCTAAGAATGGTTTTTATTGTTTTAGATGGTTACACATAGAGAGGTTATATGTCATTACATAGTATCCTAGATTTTGCCTCTTGGTTCTTAAAGTTTATAGTGTTTACCATGTGATTATTGACTTAAAAATTTTGCTAACTCCTACTCTAGAGGATAGGACTGACGTACAGAAGCCTGTACTGTCGGAGGTGAGCAGATGGGTCATGCATGAGGCCTCCCAGAAGCAGTCGAGAGAGTCGGCGAAGCTGATTTATAATGCAGTTGTTAACCTGGTGGAAAAGGATACATGATTGTTTATGCTCTATATGCCCATTCAATTTCAGTAAATTTTTTTTTTTTGAGATGGAGTCTCGTTCAGTCGCCCAGGCTGGAGTGCAGTGGCACGATCTCGGCTCACTGCAAGCTCCGCCTCGTGGATTCATGCCATTCTCCTGCCTCAACCTCCTGAGTAGCTGGGACTACAGGCGCCCGCCACCATGCCTGGGTACTTTTTTGTATTTTTAGTAGAGACGGGGTTTCGCCGTGTTAGCCAGGATGGTCTCGATCTCCTGACCTCATGATCCACCCGTCTCGGCCTCCCAAAGTGCCGGGATTATAGGCGTGAGCCACCGCCTGGCCAAAAATTTTTTTCTTTGATCTTAATTATAAATTTTTCCAGAAAGCTTATTCTGCATATCTCTAATATGGCTGTGCTGAGTGATATTTCTTTGTTTCCTCCTGAAAGTCTTAAGAGGTCTTTAGGCCGGGCGCGGTGGCTCAAGCCTGTAATCCCAGCACTTTGGGAGGCCGAGGCGGGTGGATCACGAGGTCAGGAGATCGAGACCATCCTGGCTAACATGGTGAAACCCCGTCTCTACTAAAAATACAAAAAACTAGCCGGGCGTGGTGGCGGGCGCCTGTAGTCCCAGCTACTCGGAGGCTGAGGCAGGAGAATGGCGTGAACCCGGGAGGCGGAGCTTGCAGTGAGCCGAGATCGCACCACTGCACTCCAGCCTGGGCGACACAGCGAGACTCCGTCTCAAAAAAAAAAAAAAAAAAAAAGAGGTCTTTAAACCATTTTACTGCCACACAATTGCTGAGATAGTCACACTTACTGTGTTTTTAACTGTATGTCTTGCTTGTGTCTGACTGCTTTTACTAGAAAAAAATGATTAAAAGAGTAGCCAAGACACATCCTGGCGATGTTTACTAGTGTTTACAGTCAGTAAATAAGCAATGGGTGTGGAAGTGTTCTAATGTTCACATGGTGCCTTGCTTTTTATAATCTCTGTTTTGGATTAAGTCATTGCCTAAACTCCAAGGCATTTACTATTCTGAAGCTGTTTAGAGACAGAGGTTGATAAGGATCCCCAAAAAGAGGACCAGCTGGTTGATGGACCTGGCCTTCCATGGTCATAAAAGACTATTGGGCCATTTTTTCTGTGACTCAGCCTGGCACTGACCTCTCTGGTCTCTTAGGTCCCCATATACCTCTAAGGTTGGAGTTTTCATTGCTTTTTTTCCCATCATGTACATTCTTTCTCACTATTCACACTGTTAGACCCAAAATATGACCAAATAAAAGAAGAATTTGGGGACCAGCTAATATTGAAAACTTTTATAGTTTGAGATCAGCCTTATTTTAACAATGACTTTACAGACAACAGTGGGAGAGTGATTTTTAGGCCTGATTTTAGGATTTTGTGTTCTGTTGGCTGCACCCTAATTAAATAAAGCTGATCTCTGGAAATAAAGAAAAGGCAAGGTTGAACACAAGTACCTCCCGCACAGTTGTGCTTAGAATGTGAGTATGATGCAACAGCAAAGTCAGTCTTACTTATGTGCCTGGATAGTGAATACCATGGAATACTTTATCTTGTCCCCTCCTGTGTTACAGAGTAGAAGGTATGAGGTGATATGCAGCTGCTGAAGGAGTAGTCAACAGACTGAACCAATTTTATGTGATTTTGAGAATCATGTTGGCTGTAAAAAGGGATTAAGCTCCACTTATGGCACCCTGTAAACTCAGATAACATATTTGATGGTGTTGGGAGCAGGCCCCCCAAAATCTGGCCATAAACTAGCCCCAAAACTGGCCATAAACAAAATCTTTGCAGCACTGTAACATGTTCATAATGGCCTTAACATCCAAGCTGGAAAGTTGTGGGTTTACAGGAATGAGGGCAAGGAACACCTGGCCCACACAGGGCAGAAAACCGCTTAAAGGCATTCTTAAGCCAAAAACAATAGTATGAGCAATCTGTGCCTTAGGGACATGCTCCTGCTGCAATTAACTACCCCAACCTATTCCTTTAATTCGGCCCATCCCTTCATTTCCCATAAGGGATATTTTTACTTAATCGTATATCTATAGAAATAGTGCTAATGACTGGTTTGCTGTTAATACATACAAGGGTAAATCTCTGTTCAGGGCTCTGAAGGCTGTGAGATCCCTGATTTCCCACTTCACACCTCTATATTTCTGTGTGTGTGTCTTTAATTCCTCTAGCACCACTGGGTTAGGATCTCCCTGACAGAGCTGGTCTCGGCAGATGGCAACAGATAACAGAAGACAGGAAAGTTGTAAAAATAATTACTGGAAATAAATGATAAAGTTCTATTTGAAATTTTAAACAGTAAGCTTTCATATGACACCAAAGGCATAGGTAATAAAAGAAAAAATGGATATATTGAACTTAAAATTAAGAACTTTTGAACATCAAAGGACACTATCAAAAAAGCAAAAAGATCGCCTAAAGAATGGGAGAATGTATTTGCAAATCACATATTGGCATTAATATCTGATATATAAAGAACCTCTACAACTCAACAGCAACAAAAACAGCAAACCAATGCAAAAGTGAGCAAAGAACTTCAATGGACATTTTCCAAAGAAGGTATACAAATGTCTAATAAGCACATGAAAACATACTTAATATCATTAGTCACTAGGAAAATGTAAATCAAAACCATGATGAAATACCACTCCATATCTACTATGATGACTATAATAATAATTTTAGAAAAAAAACAAACAAACAGAAAATAACAAGTACTGGTGAGGACGTGCAGTAACTGGAACCCTTGTGCATTGCTAGTGAGAATGTAAAATGGTGCAGCTACTGTGAAAAACAATTAGATGGTGTCTTAGACATCAAAGATAGAGAACTACCATATGACCCAACAATTCCACTCCTAGGCATATATGCAAAAGAATTGAAAGCAGAGACATCAACAGATATCTATATGCCAATGTTTATAGTAGCATTATTTACAATATCCAGGAGGTAGAAACAACCCAAATATTCATCAACGGATGAATGAATCAGCAAAATGTGGGATATACATTCACTAGATGATATGGTTTGCCCTTATGGTCCCAGCCAAATCTCGCCTTGAATTGTAATAATCCCCACGTGTTGTGGGAGGGACCCAGTGCTAGGTAATTGAATCACGGGGGTGGGTCTTTCCAGTGTTGTTCTTGTGATAGTAAGTCACAAGAGATCTGATGGTTTTATAAATGGGAGTTCACCTGCACAAGCTCTCTTGCTTGCCACTATGTACGACATGCCTTTGCTTCTCCTTTTCCTTCTACCATGATTGTGAAGCCTCTACAGCCATGTGGAGCTAAGAGTCCATTAAACCTTTTTCCTTTATAAATTACCCAGCCTCAGCTATGTCTTTATTAGCAGCATGAGAACAGGCTAATACACTAGATTAAGTTATAAATAGTAATGAAATTTTGATATATGCTACAACATGGATGAACCTTGAAGATACTAGGTTCAGGGAAATAAGACAGATGTAGAAGAACAAATATTGAATGATTTCACTTATATGGAGTACCTAGAATAGGCAAAAGAAAGTAAAATATAAGTTACCAAGGACTGGGGGTAAGTGAAAATGGGACCTTACCAGTTAATAGGGACAGAGTTTATGTTGGGAATAATGAAAAAGGTTTGAATAAAAACAGTGGCAATGTTTATACAACATGGTGAATGTATTTGATGCCACTGACTTGTCCACATGGTTACAAATGGTTAAAGTGCTAGATATTTATGTTATGTATATTTTACCACATTAAATAAATTATAAAGTAATCTTTAATATTCACTTTAGCACTTGTCTTCTGTCACAGAAACGATTTTTTAATTCCTATTTTGGGCTGCAGTCTTATCACTAAGAAAGTTGTTTTCTAACTTGAAACTGACAGCAAAGCTGCCTGAAACAGCAGCTGTGATGCTGCACTCCTCTCCGGGAAATGGAAACTTGTCTGTAGTTATAATTTCAGCACATGTGAACTGAGCTTGTAATATGTGTATTATAGAGCAGAGCTACAATTCATCTTAATGATGGTATGTGAAAGAACATCTCGGCAGGGCACCTTAATGAAATGACAATTGGTTGAAGACTTAGAAGATTAAAAATACCCAAGACTTTCAGAAGCCATATCTATTCTCATTTGGATCCTTTAAGAGATAGTGTAAAATAATGCTCTCTGCCAAACAATGAGAAAGCTTATAGAAAATAGAGTAAAAATCCTTTTAATATAGTTTTGAGGATGCAGCCATTAAAAATGTCTAATCAGAAAAGTTAAATATAAGAACCAAATTCTCCAGTTAGAATATACCATAGAGACACCTTTCTGAAAGAAACTTATTTAATAATGGCCTGAAATATTACTCAAAATACTTAGATTCTCTTAATGTAAAATACTTAGACATTATACATACATTCTTTCCTTTAACCCCAAGAACAGTCTTATGAGGCAAGTGGTAGTAAATCCACTACACTGATGAGAAAACTCAGAGATATGAAGTAAATTGATCAGAGTTCATAGTAGTTAAGGCTTCACTATGATTAAGACATAACTAATATCATCTAATAGATAATCATCATGTTGATAAATACTATAAAGAGAAAAATTATGTCAGGTAAAGCCTCCTTTCCTAGGCCCAACATATCAAAAAAAGACAGGAATCCTGTATTCTTTCCCTGGCTCAATTATACTGGATACCTTGAGACAACTTCCCTGCTCCAGTTTTTCACCCAGAGTTACCACTGAGTACCTGCTTATTTCAAGTACCGTGCTAACCATCTTTACATGAGTTATGTCTTCTAACTGATTCAACCAATTTTTGTTTTCCTTGTGCATAGTTAGCAGAAACGAAAAGTATAATACTATCCTATGTGAATGATGATGTGCCATTGTTGACTGATAACATTACATACTACTATGATATATTATTAACCAATAATATTCCTTGAATTTTTAAAATATTAAATGTATTCATCAATCTTTAAAAAGTTTAAATTCATTATTTCAAAATTGACAAATTATTTTTAAATTATTATGCAATAGATAATGAGAATCACATTATCTCATATTGTATTTGCCAATAACTGTGACTAATGTTTGTATATCTTTTTTTTCAACTTTTGTTTTAGATTCAGGGGGTACATGTGCAAGATTGTTAAATATGTCTATTGTGTGTGCTGAGTTTTGGGATACGAATGATCCCTCATTCGTATCTGTTTCTGTTTCTGCATACCAACAATGCATAAGTATTGCCTTTTCCACAGCTTTGCCAACATATGTTGTTTTATTGACTTTTTAATAATAGCTGTTCTGACTAGTGTTCAATGGTATTTCACTGTGGTTTTGATTTGCATTTATTTGATGATTAGTGATCTTGAGCATTTTTCCATATGTTTGTTGGCTGCTTGTATGTCTTCTTTTGAGAAGTGTCTGTTCATGTCTTTTGCCCTTTTTTTTTTTTTTTTTTTTTTTTGAGACCAAGTCTCACTCTGTCTCCCAGGCTCAAGTGCAGTGGTGTGATCTCAGCTCACTGCAACCTCTGCCTCTTCGGTTCAAGGGATTTTCCTGCCTCAGACTCCTGAGTAGCTGGGACCACAACACACCCAGCTAATTTTTTGTATTTTTAGTAGAGATGGGGTTTCACTGTGTTAGCCAGGATGGTCTTGATCTCCCGAACTCATGGTCAGATTTTGGCCATTTTTAAAATTGATTATTTGGTTTTTTGCTAATTTAATTGTTTAAGTTCCTTGTAGATTCTAGATATTAGACCTTTGTTGGATGTGTAATTTGCAAGTATTTGTATATCTTTTCAAAAATAGGGTATTCTGGAAACTTTCTAACATTCATATGACCTAGTGAATTACAGCTAAAGGCATCCTATCAAGTGTATTCTTAAAGTGCCAAAAATGTAGCAAAAATACATAATTAAATCTACTTTGAGTTCATCTTGTGCTTTTTGTAGAGCCATGATTTAGTATATAATAAGGGACCTAGAAACAAATATTAGCATACAATTATAATCTTGTGGATAGGCTGGGAATTTTATCTAGAAGAAACGAGTTAATAGTCCAGGATTTAAAGTATAATCTTGTCCTACTGTGCACTGTGCACTGGTAAGCCTTCAGGTTTTACTGAAGCCAGCGTACATGGAAAAGGGATTGCTTGATTCTTGTATTATTCTCTATATTAAGGCAGAATAATTTGCCTTAAACTGTTTTTATTATACTCCTTTGCCTCTTTCTGTTCTTCCTGGCTCTGACTTCATGACCCAGATCTGCCTGTGCCCTCACCTTGGCTCTCATGCTTTCTCTACAGCATTGCTTCTGCTTTAACCTTCTGTTGCCTTCTCTACCATAATTTAGGGTTTCCCCTGACAAGTGAAGCCTGTCTCTTTGCATTAAGATCCTGTATGGCCCTGTTTAGACCCTAGAGCACTATGATTTCATACTTTTATCAGCATAGTGCTACCTGTGGGTTTGTGCTGTCCTCTGAGCAGAATCTAGATGTGCTAAATATAATTGTTGTGATGTCATTGTATCATAGTTATCCTGAACTCAACATCATAAATGAAACAACTTATTTAAAATCAGATACTAACACTTAATCTTCAAAGGAGAACGAATTATTTTTACCATATTAGGTTATTTTGTTAACAAATACTCACAAACACAAAATTATGAGTTGTCGGATGAAGTGGAAAACTGGATTTTGACGGCCACTATATCATCTGGGAGACCAGTTGAAAACTAATGAATTACTATGGTCAAAGGACTGAGCATAGTGTCTGTGCTCAATTTCCTACCTGGCTGAGAAATCCTCTCTTCTTGACTTCAGTTATGTTGCAAAGATTAAGCTTAGTAACAATGGTTAGGTGTGATGGGTAGCTATAAAATTTGGGGACTAAAAGATTCACCATACTGATTGAGAACTGAAGAGTAGGTTAAAGATGAGGAGACAATGGTTTAAAGTAAATATGCAGCTGCTCAGTATGATCTTGGAGAAATGCTGATGAGACCTCAGCCCCTAGGGAGGAAGAGAAAAACACAGATTAACTTAGACCAGTGCTTCTCAATCAGGGGTGATAGTTACCCACCAGGAGACATTTGGCAAAGCCTGGAGATATTTTTGGTTGTCACAACTGGGAGCATGGGGCATATGCTACTGGCATCTAGTGGGTAAAGGCCAGAAATGCTGATAAACATCCTGCAATTCACAGGACAACCCCACAACAAAGAATTATTCAACCTGAAGTCCAGCATTGGTGCCCAAATTGAGAAATCCCAGTGTAGAGAAGAACACTCTGAAGCCATCAGGCTGGTATTTCAATGATACAGTTCAAACAAAGAGCTTCATGTGAACACAGCTTGCAGAGTATAAGTAGAACCTGGACCATGTATTGTCGTCTCTGCTGTTTTCCTCTTCTCTGACATATTAAATCTACTTAGTAGGTATAGTGTCCTTTGTGATGTCTCTATTCACCATTGGGTCAAAATCTTATGAACGTTTCTAAAAAAAATCAGTCCCAATAAAAAGTGGATTACCATCTCATGAACATTCTCTCCTAGATATCCATATATTTTCATAGGGGATAAAACATCAAGAGTCACAAAGAATGAAACTCTAATCATGGAATCTAAGTCCGAGCAGACTCAGTGTAGAAGGGTTGGGTTTGAGGTGAGGGGTTAGAGGGGGTAGGGCTGGCGCCTCTCCCATATGAGTGACCCTTTTCTCCAATGAATATGAAGTTATCCCGTGCTAACTTTAAAAGTGATATTGGGCATAATATTTCCAAATAGCAGCCAATGGAAGGGACAACTATTAAAGACCACAGTCATCTGCAAACAATAAACAGCCTCAGAATAACTGATTTCTTAATAATAGTAACATCACCATTTTGATGAAAATAGCAACTATGTACTTTTTCTCATTAATTCTTTAAAATATGTAATTAGGGAATGTGATTTACTTTTTAAGATTTCTATCCAAATCAAAGCATTGAGAGGCCCCTTTAGTTATGTTAAGTGGTCTGTTGTTCAAAACAAGTGATACTACACCTCTGGACTCTTTCTTTCTTTTTTTTTTTTTTTTAAGACGGAGTTTTGCTCTTGTCACCCAGGCTGGAGTGCAATGGCATGATCTCGGCTCGCTGCAACCTCCGCCTCCCAGGTTCAAACGATTCTTCTGCCTCAGCCTCCCGAGTACCTGGGATTAAAGGCATGTGCCACCATGCCCAGCTAATTTTGTATTTTTAGTAGAGATAGTGTTTCTCCATGTTAGTCAGGCTGATCTCGAACTCCTGACCTCAGGTGATCTGCCCACCTCAGCCTCCTCCCAAAGTGCTGGGATTACAGGCATGACCCACCACGCCTGGCTCAACCTCTGGACTCTTGTGCTCAAGATGTTATATTCTAACATAAAATAAGCTTAAAGTAGCAAATATGCATATAACTATAGAAACACATATACAAAATATAAAATGTTAAAAATTAGAATGGTTATGAAATTGGCATAAAATAGAAAAATGAAGTGCATAAATATTTTGTGATTTCTAGGGCAATGGGGTTCAAAATGCCTCCTGCTGAGCCTGATCCTAGAGCTATGCCACGGAAGCATGAGGAGAGGAGGGAGGTACAAGCTGGATTAGCACTGCCTTTATCTGTTTTGTATTTTGTATTTTGACTTTTCATGTAAAATTTTTTTTTGGAAAAGCGATTCAGTTTAAAACACTTGAAAACTGATATTCTAGGGTGTCTCCAGTGGGGAGAATATACTTCAACAATTAACCCTCAAAGACACTTAAAAAGATCCTTAATTTGTTTGAAGTTTTAGAATGAACATACCACAAAAAGTTCAGAGAGATGGAAGAAAATTAAGCCACGCAGTTTTACATGTCTGGTTTGTTGGTAATAACTGGAGAAGCCCCTAATGGAAGACTCGGTTGCTCTTTCATCTGTGTTATATTCCAAATCAGCTCAGATAACTTAATTTTCTTAACTTACATGTGTATGCATCTGTCTTCTCCACAACACTCGGCTCCTGCAGGACTTGGTCATGTTGGCTTTGTTTTTGAATTTCTAGCACGACCATAGTGACATACACATTACCAAGCCCTCAGTGTGTGTTTGTTGAACTGAATTTTGTCATGAAACAAGTCTAGGTGATCATACTTCTGCCTTCATGTAGAATCCAAACAACATTAAACACTGTCGCTGTTTTTCCCCTTTGTTTGGAAGACTTGTCTCTTGGCCAGGACAAAGTGCAACTTGTTTCTCAAAAGATAGAGGTACTTTGTTTTTGTTTTTTTTTTTCAAAATTCCCTGAGGAAAATACACTGCAAATATGACTATTTAACTTTTCCTGTATTTAATAACTAACAAAGACAGAAATCAACATTTCTCAGTCTAAAGGACTTATCTTTTCATACCTCAAAATTGGGGAAGCACTTACACATGTAAACAAAATAATGGGAAATAATTCTGCACATGATGAGCAGGCTGATGAGAAGCAAAGCAGTTTCACAATTTTTAGTGAAAGCAATGAAAGCCTAGGTAATTTTAGGGGTTTTGGGCCAAGTTTCAGGTTCACATAAACTCCACACCCCAGGTGTACAAGTCTCCCCAAAAGGAGAAAAGGACTACCACCACCAAAAAAATGTAGGTTACACAAATCTGCATAAACCAAAACTAATAAATTTCCACAATTCTAGAAATATGACTACTTATTTTGTTTACTTTTAATATTTGTGGGAATCAAATAGATAAAGTCAACCAATGTATCCTGAAAGTATAATTTTTTGAAAGTAACATGATTCAAACTTATTTACTTATGTTACAGGACTGTAATCATCTAAAGCAGTAGCCTGCTGTTCGTGCTAACAGCCACAGAGGCTGAAACTTTATGTAAAAAGGATCATGGAGACTAACAACAAAGAAAAATATAAATAACATGGAAGAGAAAGGATAGTCTCAGTTTCTATTAGAAATATGCTGCAGTTAGCCTCTAGGAATTTGAGATTTCCATAGCATGCTCTGAAATGTATAACCCTTACATTCACTGGCTGTTACTCTTCACCTCTTTCCTAGCTTTTGTCTGTTTTACCCATTTCTGGCTTCATTCCCCACCCTCTTCTTTCTATATTTTCCCTTCCATCTCTTGCTTGAGCTAACCTGTGTTTTGTATTTCTGCTCATTCAAACTCCATCAAGAAGTCAAAACACACACACACACACACACACACAAAACGCACAAACAAATACAATTCCAAAGAGTTCCTACTCATAATGATGATTACTCACTCACTTGGTCTCAAGGCAAATCTTAGTTTTTCTTCTCAGCATTAAGAAGCGGATTTAGTTACGAAAGTCAGACATGGATTTTAGTCCATTAATAAAATATCCAAAAGGGACATATGCCAGGTATATTGAAACACAAAAAACTATATAACAAATATTAAAATCAGGTAATGGGAACACATATTGGCAATATACATTTTTTCTCCTTATAAAAATAATATATAGTCTTATTGAAAATTTAGAAAATGTAGCGAAGTATAAAAAAGAAAATTAAAATCACCAGTAATCTTACCACTAGAGATATATTCAATGCTCGTCATTTGTTATAGTTCTTCCAACCTTTTTTCCCTACGTGATTATATACATGTATAAATACACATATTTAAAAATAAAATTGGGAACTTATTCTATATATATAGGTACACATACACATATATTTAATTATACATTCAAATGCATAGGTAAAATTCTTTAAGCAATTTTAAACACCCTAGAATAAATTGGCTTAAAAAGAGATTTTTTAAAAAGCAAAGCAGAACAAAACATACTTCTGAAGGAATTTGCTATGTATCCTTGAAGTATAGCTGTATCACTGTGATTGGTTAAGAAGCTATAGCATGGGTCTAGAATGGCGTTGCTAATGAGATAAGGTCACGAGTTCAATCTCTGAATGGGTGAGTTTAGCATCACACTTACAGAAGCTCTATTTCGTGGCACCAGAATACACCCCAACACCAAACAGTGGTTTCATAAATGCAAACTATTGCTCAAGAGATGGGCACCCTGAGCGTGTGCATGGCTAGTTAAATCCAGCATTTTATAAACCTACGTGGGATCCAGAGCCCTTAATTTAGAGTGACAACATTTCCCATCCTGAAGAATTACTATCCCACAGGACACACTTTAGGAAATTTTGATTGTAGTATTTAAACATCCCAGTGTGATAACATATGAGGATACTTTTGATCTGGTATCACCTAATTTTAGAGACCTCATGGGGAAAAGCCTGGATTCTGGAATTAGATACATTTGAGTTTGATTCCTGTTCTGTTTCTTATTAGTTGAATAGCTGCATACAAGTTACTTAACCTTTGTAGCCTTGTTTTCCTCCTCTGAAAAAGAAACTAATAACAACAAGTTTGCTTGTTGTAGTTGTGAGGATTAGAAACACTGTAAATAAAGATTTATCAATATTAGCCTTCAGTACATCCTGGATGTCATCTTCATTGCTGCTGTTGCCCTTTCCCCCACGTCTACTCTATTTCCCCATACAATCCCTCTCCTGGAGCCTAGTGATTCCCCACAAGCATCCTGCCAAGCGTCTGCAAGGTATGCCACCCCATTTTGACAAATGTGCAAACTTAATTTTTGTTACAATAGAATGTGCACTGTGTTTTGCCATGGCCTGTCAGATGGAATGTTCAGCTGGGAGGATGTGGGGTGTCCAGTAAGAGGCTAAAGCAAGTGTACTCTACAGTGAGATTTACAAGCCTCGTGAGTACACCTCATCAGGGAAGTAAACTACACTACTCCAACACAACCACATTGCTGAAGAGGAACCCTTTGTGTGGTGAGATAACTGTGGGCACTTTTATATATGCTGAGAAATATTCTATACAGGAGTACCAGTTGGGTTATGATTATTGCTGATTAGTGCTGGTTTAATGTCACCATATATCTTTTTATCCCTTAAAGAGTGCTACCCAGTTCTGGGGTGCTATGAAGGAAAGCACTTGAGAATCACTGTCCTAGTCACTTAAATCCACTTATGATCCCTGGACACACCAAGCTCTTTCTTGCTTCTTTGATTCAGATCAAAACAAATATCAAAAAGCAATTGAAAATAAAAACTCTTCTTCTTGTTTGTCTGGTAAAATCTTACTTTCAGCACATGCCTCAAATGTTTATTTACTGTCTAAAATCCAGGGTAGGGGTAAATTATAATAGTAACCTAGAAGATAGAAGACAAATACGAGAATATAATAATACTATAAAAAATTTAGAAACGATAGGGAACTTGGGGAATAAAATAGATTTTCAAAATATGAGTGTTTAGACTCAGTGCATGGTTCTCTGTGACAGAATTTACACATTATTGGGTCCAAAGAAGCAAAAACACTGCTCCCCTAGGGACTGTGGCTGCAATGTTTAATGAAACTGCGCACAAGAAGTGTCAAGGCACTTCAGTTCATTGCCCAAATGGGATGTGCTTCTCCCTTTAGTGGGTAGGGAATATAGCAATGGCCTGAAGAACATGGACCCAGGACAAGTTGTTTAGTTTTTCTAAATTAATAATTCTTGAGAACAAATCGTGAAAAAGAAGAACAAGTCCTGACTTCAAAAGTTACACCACATGTTTTACATCTTTGTTAGTTATTTCATTGTTTAAAATGACCACTCTAGTGTAATGCTGAAGTCATTTCTACTGTTCTAAGCTCATGAAGGCTGTCATGGGTCTTACAGAGAAAACATGTGTGTTATATACACTTCATTCAGGCATGAGTTATAGTGCTGTTGGCTGTGAGTTCAATGTCAATTAATATGTATATATTAAATAAGGTGCCTTTAAACAGAAACACACATAAAACAAAGTTATATATTGATAGATTGATGAAAATCCTGTGGCCAGAGATTCAAAGGAACTTAATCTAATATTTCTCCTAGGAGCAATGGTTCAGTATTTGCTAATTCAGTGTTTGTAGTGACTTGTATAGAACATAATTATTGTGAATAACATGAATGGACTGTATTTCCACATACAGTCTCCCTGTGGCCCTATGCAGTTCACAAAAGTAATCATTTTGAGTGTTCCTCAAAGCCTGCAGGTCCTTTGACAGTCTAGCAGGCTCAGTCTCACCTTTTCGGGTTTGACAAGCTGCTATGGATTGAATTATGCCCCTCCACCCACACCAAATTCATATGTTGAAGCCCAAACACACGATGTGATGGTATTTAAAGATGGGGCACTTGGGAGGTAATGAAGTTTAAATGAGTTCTTCAGGGTAGAACCCACATGATGGGATGGGATTAGTGCCCTTATGATAAGACACCACAGAGAGTCTGATTACTTTTTTTTTTCTCTCTCTCTCTCCTCACACCCCAGAAAATAAAGCTTGTATGAGGACATAGTGAGGAAGGCAACCACCTGTAACCCAGGGAGACATGCCTTAGCAGACATTGGCTCCACTGGCACCTCTATCTTGGACTTTCAGTCTCCAGAAACATAAATTCCTGTTGGGTAAACCACCCAGTCTACAGTATATTGTTATGGCAGCCTGAGCAGACTAAGGCAGAACAGGATCCCCACATAAGCAACCAAGTAAGAAGTTCCAAATCTACAAATGTATGATATGTATGATTGTTGTTTCACTAAAAATGTGTGAATTCCCTGTCTTCTCCCTTTTTTTTTTTTTTTTTTTTTTTTTTTTTTGAGATAGAGTCTTGCTCTGTTGCCAGGCTGGAGTGCAGTGGCACAATCTTGGCTCACTGCAACCTCCATCTCCCAGGTTCAAGTGATTCTCCTGCCTCAGCCTCCTGAGTAGCTGGGACTACAGGTGCATGCCACCACTCCCAGTTAATTTTTGTAATTTTAGTAGAGATGGGTTTCACCGTGTTGGCCACGATGGTCTTGATCTCTTGACCTTGTGATCCACCTCCCTCGGCCCGCCAAAGGGCTGGAATTACAGGCGTGAGCCACCACACCCAGTCTCTTTCCCCTTTCTTGATCAGGGCCCAGGTAGGGTCAATCAGAGTGACAATTCAAGCCTGGTTAACAAATAATCATGCTAAACCCATGTAATTAATAGGATGAGTATGAAATGAAATCTCCAGATCAAGAGGCAAAGGAACTGAAGAAAGCTCACATTTCTCAGATTTGTCTGTCAGTGGAAAAGGAAGAGAGAAAAATAAGCTAACATGCTGGGCTAGAATCTGAAAAGGCAATTAGGAGATATATCCCAGAATCCCAAAGAAAAATCATTTCACATTTCCACTGACCTGGATTAAAACTACCCAACCAATAAATATAGAGGTACACCTTTTTCTCCAAAAATAATAAACATTTTTTTCTGATTATAAAAAGTAAGAATAATCATTGTGAAAATTCAAACAATGCAAGGAATCACAGAGGTTATCAACTGAAACTCCATCCATAGGAGATAACTGTTGTTTACATTTTAGTGATCATTCTTCCATATAATCTCAAGAATATGTCCCAGATATCAAGAATTATAAAGCACGATAAACATTTCAAACATATGCATAAGATTTAATTGCATTTACAAATCATAACTTATTTTTAATCACTTACGGAAAAGCAATTAGATTTTTCCCTTAAGCAAGACTGCAGTGAATAACCCCATTTGTGCATCTATGTACACTTGTGGAATTATCTTCTCTGGCTAAATTTCTAAAAGAATTATTGCTGAGTCAAAGTAAATGTATATTTAAATTTTAGATAGATATTTAGAAAAGCAATCCTTTCCTAAGTCTGTCAATGGCATTGAGAAAATTTAGTGTGGCTCAGGTACTGAGTTTGAACTAATAGACTTGTCACACTCCTCATCTCTTTGAGTTTTCTGGCCAAAAGGAAGTCTCTGATGTCTGTGGTATGAAAGACATACCATTTACATTGGCCACCATTTACATTGCAAGTAACTTTCTCTCTACAATGCCTATGCCAAAATTCCAAGGGGCCTACTTTCTACCAAAGCCTTATTCAATTATGAAAGTCCAGCTAATACACAAGCTGTGAATACAGAAATATCAGTAATAAATTGAAAACAGCCTTGCAAAAGATGCCTTAGCTGTTTCTAAATTCATCTCATCTTTACTCATAATTGTTTGTGAATATAATATATTCCAAATATTTGTTTTAGGTATTTAAAGTTCTAAAATTTTTGAGTTACCACAATTTTGTATTTTCAACACCCTAACATAAATCTCCACCTGGATGTCCTATAGGCATAGTGGCTCACACCTGTAATCCCAGCACTGTAATCCCAGCAGATCACCTGAGGTCAAGAGTTCAAGACCAGCCTGGCCAACATGGCAAAACCCCATCTCTACAAAAAATAAGCCAGGCAGGGTGGCACACACCTATAGTCCTAGCTACTCAGGATGCTGAGGCAGGAGAATCGCTTGAACCCAGGAGGCAGAGGTTGCAGTGAGCTGAGACTGCATTAGTGCATTCTAGCCTGGGTGACAGAGTGAGACTCTGTCTTAATAATAATAATAATAATAATATTTAAGTGGATTAAATGTATCATGGGCTGCCACAAAAACACATTATTACTCATTTTCACAATTCCGCATGGTAAAAATTATCTCATTTTTATAGATGAGAAAACCAAAGTTCTTCAATAAATGATTTGCCTAAGGCCACCCAGTCAATAAATGAAGGGAAGAGAAACTATTACTATTAAAACCCTACTATATGTTAGTTGTTTCATATACCTCTTTTTTTCATGTAATCCTCATAGTAACCCTGTGAGGTAGGTGTCATCTCTAATGTTTACATGAAGAAATAGGCTAGAAGGGTTTCCCATTCATTCCCTTAGTTTTCTAGTACATAAGACAGAGTGCCAGGCACACGGTAGGCAGAAGTGAATGAATACTTGAGTGAGGGTGCCCCTCAGCAAACTCTGGACTTCCACATAGACACAAAATAACCACTTAACTGTCTCATCAAACTTCTTATTTTGGTGCAACTTCATAAACAATCTTCAAGAAAAATATCTTACATTTTTAGGTCTAAGAAACAAAAATTTAAAAAAATACAAGTGATCACTTTCAGCTGATGCCTCTCAGCTCTTTGAGAGCAGTCTCCTTGGTAAAGAATTATGGTGGCACTATATGGATGGTGGCACTGGGGGGAATAAATAGTAAGTATATTACCTTAGTACACATTTTCCTCTCAAATTTCATCTTAAAATAATTGCACATTATTTATGAATTTCAAAATGTTATTTCATTATTTCATGATCTCCATAACAAGTAAAGACTAATGTTCTAAAGAAGATAAATACGACAAATAATTTCAAGGCCAAATGTACGTCGCTTCTAGATTAAATTTGCAAATCTATTCATTTAGTATGCTCAGTTGGGAAGATGGAGATACAGACTTAGTCCCTTAAGTGACCTTTCCCTGAGAAATAATTAATTGGCATGTGCTAGGCTTTGTTAAAGAAAGCAAACACCCTTCATGAATATGAATTTAATGCCTTTGAAGCACATAGATCCAGATTTTTTTAACAGTCTCTCCCTTCTTTTTAGACTTTGCAGTTTTGAAAAACATAACAAAATTTTGCATTATCTCTGTAAGTTTTCACAAAAAGCTTCTGGAACCAACCTTCGATTGATGGATTTCCATGAACAATTATTGGAGCTATGACTTTTGAGCAGGATGTTTAGAATGTGTCTGAAATGAGCAATATCTAAAGAACACTTGATTCCCCACCTCCACTCACAGAAGCCAGACAGAGTTTTAGACAAAACGAGATGCTTAGCTTCTGTAGCAGACAGAAACATAGATTGTTATAATGTTGATATTTAACACAGAATACAGATAAGGCAGGGAACATTCTACCTTCCTTGTCTTCTTCTCCTGAGGGGCAAAATGCAAAACCTGAAACTGGAGGACACGTTTGGGAGCCTATGGGAGAAAACACAACACACAACCACAAAATGGAAGCATTCTGGGAAAACTCTTGATGTACAAGAAGTTTTAAAGCTGTTGAAATCTACAAATACAATTCTTTAAATGTCTGGTAAAAAAGCCTTAGATGAGAAACAGAAGGATAGAGGGAGATGATTGAGAGGGAGATGGAAATGGGGAGGTGAGGAAGGGAAGGAGGGGAAGGAAGGAGAAGAGGTAAGGGAGTCACAAAGGAAGAGTGACAGAGAAGAACGTTAACCTTCATGGAGTGTATTGCATAAGGCAAAAGGTGTGGTAGTTATTATTTGCCCAAACTATTGAAGACAAATGAGTATATCTCCTGATGAAAAAGGAGAGAGATGGGGCAGGGGGTGTAGAAAAGAGAGAGGCGGGAGTGGGGAGAAAGGCAGAGAGAGAATTGATCTTCATAGAGTTTATTATACAAGGCAAAATGCTTGGAATTATTATTTGTTCAAACTATTCGAGACAAATGAATACATCTCCTGATGAAGGGGGGACAGTGGAGAGAAGGAGACAGACAGAGAGAACGAGAGAGAGAGAGGATGACTCTGTCCATTTTAAAGTTAATCAGTATCTATGGTGATGTATTTCTCTAAAATAATAAAATGGATTAATCAGGAGCTGAGGGAGAAAGGAGGGCAGCCCTTTTATCCCCTTGCCCACTTTCAGATGAAATATACATAACATAAGAAAGGGCCCCTGGCAAGGAGCCACAGGAAGAGCACCTGGAAGATTAAAGCTGTGGCCATAACATTAACAAAGTACAGACCACACTGAATTAATGAGCGCTGGAGATAGACATTCAGTGGAGTCTTAATTTATTTTCCTTTTCTAGCTCATCCTTTAAGAAAATGACAGTGTCTTCTTATCGATTTTACACTCAGAGATCAATCAGAATTGCCCTGACTCAGACAAAATTTACAGCAGTCTCTGACACCGCCCGGAGCATGTGGGCCCAAACAGACATTACAAGGAAGCAATAGATCATGTTTGTATGTAGAGCTTGACATGCTTAAAAATAAGCTAATCTGTAGTGGAATTTCCTTCTTTTTGACAAGTTGCTCTGCCCAGTTTCTTTGGCCTCTTGTTATGAATTTCTCTCCCGGCTTTACTATTAATTATAACATGCGAAAAGGATTCATGTATTTAGACCCTGAGGGAGGTCATCTGATCTGCAGTTTTAGATAAAATATAAACTAACAGATCACTCCTACTTAAACAATGTGAAATGTCACTCTGAGGCACTCCATTAAAAAAAAGCTAGAGGTGTTCCGTCAAGAGCTATGATCAATTCTGACAACCCAACAATATCAGGGCTAAATGATGGGCCTGTACATTCCTAAACAGCCCCCAGTGGAAATTGCTGTATCCGGAAGCTCTTTTGTGCAAGTAACTAGCTGTATTAAATGCAATAATTACAGAAAAGACACTGACTGTGGCGCTCGGGCAGTTGTTGGCTCAGCTGACTTGTTCCCACACCACCATTTATCTTGTAACTGGGACTGCGTGTGCCCTGACTTGACACATTGGAGAGAAAGTCTATGGAGCTTCCCCTTCCAAGCCCGCAAGAGACTCTGGGCTCACCGTATGCCAGTGGAGAGGGTTATTTGGTGCGGCATTTGCTCAACAGGAACAGAGGAAAAACATGAAAACAGTTACTTGGGGGAAATGTATGTTGTGTGTGGATCCCGCTAGAATGGGACTGTATCTGCCAACAGCTCAGATACAGAGAAAGCACCCCCTGGGTTGATAAAAGACCCGCTTCTATCCGTGGCACTTGATGTCTAAAGCTCTAGCAGATACAGACACTGGATAAAAATAATGAAACGGCTCCAGGAATATATTTTCCTTACTCTTAGTTGACCAATGGCATATAATAAGATAATTTTGTGCTATGTGCGTACTTGGAAGGAAGTAAAACTAGCTAGGTATCAGATACCATCTTAATAAAGAAAGTGATTTGGAACAGTTGGGGAGAAGAACTCTGTGGAATCACTGACCCACTCATTTGGCCATATTACACATGAATTAAAACTAACCTAAAGGAGTCTGTGGAGAACAATATAGTTATTCTTCTCCTATTGGGGAGAAAGTCGCAACTCCTAGAGTTTGATTTCTGAGGTTACTTTGTTTGTAAAAAACTAGAACATATCAATCTTAGAAATATTCGTGTTGTTAAGAAGGAGGTGACAAAGACCTTCTCTAACTTCTTGTAAAAGAAAACACTATTTCATTAAGGGTCAAGATGTTTAAAAGAGGCTTTTTTCTTCCCCTATGAAACACCCACACATGGACCCTGATGCTTTAGTTTGCCAGGAGATAATAAATATCCATTAAATCATATGGAATAGCAACAAATATAATTTGAAACTATTTACTGAAACACTCATCGGTGCCAGGCTCTGATAGACCCTGGGGATACAGACAAAGTAGTTAAGGCTGAATCTCGTGGGAGTAAGAGACATGTCAAGAATTATACATTGGGATAAATGTTTCAATAAAAGTGTGTGATGCTGTGGAAACATAATTGAGAGGGATCAAAACCGCCACGGAGAAAAAGGAGTTGTTCAAGAAAAGTACCAAAGAGAACATAACATTTTACTTAGACCAAGCTTGTCCAACCTGCAGCCCATAGACTTGCATGCAGCCCAGGACAACTTTGAATGTGGCCCAACAAAAATTTGTAAACGTTTTACGATTTTTTTTTTTTTTTTAGCTCATCAACTATCATTAGTATTCGTGTATTTTATGTGTGGCCCAAGACAATTCTTCCTCTTTCAATGTGGCCCAGGGAAGCCAAAAGATTGGAAACCCCTGAGTTAGAACACCTTTGCCTTAGACCTTGAAGGATGATCAGAAATTTTCCAAGGGGTCCCGGGCAGAGTGGGGAGGAAAGGCATTCTTGTCGTTGGGAAGACCATGAACAAGAAGGGTATGGAGGTGTGAGAGCACGTGCCGAAGTCCTGAGATACTAAACAATTAGGGAGACCAGTGAAAAAAAGGATGATAGAGGAATAACTAGAATTGAAGCTAAAGTCAACCCATGTATCTCACAGGACATAAGCAACAGGGAGCCTGTGTGTGTGTGTGTGTGCACACGCGTGCACATGCACCTGCCCACATGTGCCTGCTTAGCAGGAGCTTAGTATGACTGTTTCTGGCATGTTAACTCTGGCAAAAGTGTGGATGCTAGATGGGTCCATTAAGCAACTGGGTGCAGAGAGGCAGTGAGGACATGGCTGTGCTAGCCCAGGCAAGAATCATTGTGCCATCATCTTCCTGCAGGTTGGCTATATTTATACGTTCCCCACATGTTTTCATTCTATCTGGACGGATTAACTTTTCTCGCTCAAAAATTTTGTAACTCTCCATTTTTTCTCTACAATAATTTTGTTGTGCTTGTTCTAGATAAAGATAACAGACCCTTGATTTTTGGAAGAGTGAATGAAGTGACTGAGTACTCACGCTGTGGAGCCATGATGATTCCATTCAACTCTTAGTTCCCCCTCATAGCAGTGGTTTGACTTTGGACAAGTTACTTAGCTTTGCTGTGCCAGGGTGTTGTCCAATGTAAAATGGTGATAATAACAGCACCTATCCTTTAGGCTTGTAAGAATTAACTAGTTCACATATTATGTGTTTAAAATAGCGTCTAATTTGCCAGATCTCTTGTGTGAAATTGGAAGGATTTCAAAACGAGCGCAATGAAAAAATTATCTAGACGTAAATATTATAATATGATCAAATGTGTTAATCAGTGATTTCAGGGAGGTCTCTCTGACTGCTCCAAATAATTTTCTTTCTTAAGATGGAAATTCTGATACTTAGCTGGTGTCCTTCCAGGCAGATATAAATATCTTGATCTATATACTGCTCTACATATTGATTTGGATCCATTTTAATACACAATGAAGGTGTTATAAAATATCCTGGAGCTAAAAGGTGAGGTTGCTGAGTCATGTTAAGACCCAAAGAAAACAAATAGGATGACAAGAAACCTCCAAGATGAGCACGACACAGTTGTATGCCTTCCCCACTAGCCAAGCCAGAGAAAAACCAGCTGGATATTGCCTGGCAGGAGCAAAGACTCTCCAGAGAGGAAATATTCTGGAAGACAAGACAAAGACAAACAGAGCCAACACGGATTGCTTCTGAAAAGCAAGTAAGAAAATAATGTGAATGTGGTATTTGATCACTGAACTTTGACTTCTTTACAGGTATCAAGGAACATGCAGGAGAAACCCCAAACACACTAGTGCGAACAAGTGGGGCTATGGTCTTTGTGTCCTTTTAGGTTTTTGTCTTTTCCTTTTACGGATTTAGAATTTGGCTTAGCCAGCTCTGTTATTTTACACTTTTCATCTGATGGAGAGTTCTGAAAGATGTGTCAGACTTTGTTAGTGTCCACTCTCACACCCCAGGCTAAGGTCTGTGTTTCCCACACTGCACGTAGACTTTTATTTTATTATCTATTCCTGTCCCCACTCCCTTCTCCAGATAAAAAAAAAAAAAAAGACAGTAGAAGTCTCCTAGTGGCAGCAAGGATCCCTGAAAGCAAAGCCTGGAAGAGAAATTCATTTTTCACTTTTTTTTTTTTTTTAACCTTTGCAGAGTTATTTACTTCTCTTGTTCTCTAGAATATTACAAACTATTCTATCTGTGAGTGAACTCAAATTTAGTTTCCAGGCAATAACTAAGATATGTTGAGGATATCAAATTCTATCACATATATCTTACTATCATACAATACCAGTGATCTATAAGCTGATGTAAGCCACTTGATACTTCTGAAGAAAATTAAGATAAAATCAAGAGGCTTGCTTTCCAAATTTATTCTTGTTTTGAAAACCAGCTGAACTAGTAAATTTCACATTTTGAAGTTTGGTTTAAGAGACACCTGAAACCTCAGATAGTACTGAACCCCATATATACTATTTTTTCCTATACACACATACCTTTGATAAAGCTTAAGTTAGGCACAGAAAGAGATTAACAACAGCAACTTAAAATAGAACAATTACAACAGCGTACTATAATAAAACTTATGTGAATGTGGTCTCTTTCTCTCTCTCAAAATATCTTACAGTGTACCATGGGTAACTGAAACTGTGGAAAGCAAAACTGTGGATAAAAGTGGACTATTGTAATAATTGTCTAGCACTTAAAACAGTGCCTGGCACATGGCATGAATTCAGTAAACATTTATTAAATGAATGCATTTGATTTATAAAATAGCAATTAATTATATTATGAATTCGTAGCCATTTTTCTTTTTTTATTAGCACAAGTTTGCCAATAATTCGCTTGGGCATATGTCAAACATGTCAGTTAACATTTCAGTATCTACCATCATTTGGAAAAAAACTAATCATCATAAAATGGATGGCACAACAATATGGGTATCTATTACCTTTAGATTTGTGAGGCCTGGAGAATCAGTCTTTGTTTTGCAAGTGCTCAATTTCAAATAATTGAACATCGGCATTTTACGTTATCATTCCAAAGTGATGGCTAGGCAACCAGTACTTTTGTTCTGATATAACTCTCAGGCATGTTAATCACTGAACTTGCTTCAGTTTCCTTTGATACGTGAGGATTGATTTTTGCAACTGACATTGCCACCTCAACAATGCTTTAGGTTGTGTAGATATCAAATGAGTTGTATACTCATCATGAAATACTGGTATGGGAAAATCTGTGCATATATAGGAAAAAAAGTAAATATAATACTTCTTTTACTTCTAAACTTTTCACTTTAGTAAAAAGAATACATAGGTGTTTTTACTTGCCCAGCCAAATGGTAATGAGTTACTCTTCCTTTTTTTTTTTCAATCTAGCTTCATGAAAAATATTAGAACCAATTTATGTTATATTAAAGAAAACTACGTATTTTGTGGTTAGCATTCTAGAATAATGCTTTCTCCTTTACTGTGACTTTATGACTTTTTGCTTTCACATTATATATTTATGTACGCTATAGAGTATACAGTTTCATTTTTAAACTTCTGAATTAAATATATAAAGCTCCATAGAAGAAATAACTATTGAAGAGCTAAATTGGCATATGACAGTGAATATAACTGGCTCCCCAATCACAGAATTTAATCGTTTTGCTATGTAGCATGTAACCATATCAGTATAATTTAACTCAGTGCTACTGTATATAAATTGCAGAGATCTGGTCCATGGTCTAAGTTGATGACGTGAAGTTATATCAATTCATTCATTCTTTTAAAAAAAATCCAACCCACAAATGTATATTGAGAACTACATGTGTTCTCAATTTGTGTCAGCCACTGCACTACACATGATATGTAATTTTATTGGAGCCTATTTTTATTTTCATCCAAAGAGATATTTCAGTATGTTCAATAACTTTCCCATAAAATCCTATTTCCATTCACTTGTTCTGTCATGTCCATTTGTCCTATGAAATCATTATTTTATCAATTTGATCTATATATCAATTTGATATATCTCTATCTATCTATCTATCTATCTATCTATCTATCTATCTATCTATATCATCTCTTCAGAATGAAGCTCCAATATTTTACTCTGCCCTTGGCCATTTAAAGCATTCTCTCTGTGACAAGAGATAGAAAAAAAATTTGTCTGAAGTATTTCCTAAATTAAGGTCAAATAACCAACCCCACTTAATTTCCTCTCATGTAAAATGTTTCCTGTTTACTAATCAAGTTTGTTTGCCTTCTTTAGCAGCCTAATTGCTACTCACTGGTATAAGGTAAACAACCCAAATGGGTAACTTGAAGAGGCACGGGGTATGTAGAAAATTATTTAAATTCATTAATTTGCTGTAAGTCCCCTCCGAGAGGTTTGCTTACCAGCCCTCTGCACCCCTTGCCTTTTGTTCTCTCACTGATTCAGGTTCTCTTGGAACTTCAAGAGAAGTTATCGATATATCACATGCGTAACGTTGCATGGGATTTTGTCTGTGCTAATCATGCTTCCTGATGCAAATACTCAGAAATCATCTTAATTTAGGAGTCAGATCTTTTTTTTTAAAAAAAAAAAAAAAGAGTGGACTGATAAATTCTGTCTAACCGAATATTCTTGGTAATATTTTATTTTATTTTTTCTTATCTCACAAATAATACATGTTTATTATAGAAAGTACAGATAAATAAAAGCCCAAAGGCATTCATAACCTTAAGCTCACACTCAGAAATAATCACTGACAACAGTGAATACAATTCAGGTCTTGTTATGAATTCTGTTTATATATATTTAAATGTATCTATGTTTGCATGTATCTATACTGATTTTTTATGAGATACAATAATGTGAAGCTATTTTGCATCCTTTTTTTTTAAAATAAATACTCTTTCATGAACACCTTTCTTACTTGATAAATACTTTCCCTATTTTGTTTTTTATTATGGAAGGGCTATACTCTATTTAGTCAAGCTTCTATAATTAGTTTTTTATGTTGTATTTAAATCTTTCATATTATAATCTACTAACATTTTCATAGATAAATTTTGCACGTAATCTTTATTATTTTAGGGCACTTTTCTAGAAGATAAAAATATTTGGTGGAATAAATTGTTGGTAATTTTTTTCAGGGGGCTTTTCTACCTTTTTCAAGAATAACTAAAGGACTGAAACTGGCCCACTAAATATCTATTGAAGCATTTTGCCTTCCTGTGAAGGCCAAGTGAAAACCACTTGGAATTTTTTGATTCCTGGTTTCTTTATACTCAGGGGAGCCCCAACTTTCTTGGGAGATCATAAAGACAGAATGAGCAACAGGTGCCGAGAAATAAAGATTGAGCTCTACAAAATTGCCATTTTTGTAGGCCAAAAATGGCTGAGAATGGGCAATTTCATGTAGTTAAATGACTTTATCCAGTAGTGCAAAACAGCTTTTCCTCTTACCCTCCGTGCTTAGAGTGTTTTGCTATTATGATGTGTTTTCAGTGCCCTGAATCAATTTTTATTTTGGGGTTTATGATACAAAATATTGCTTGCCATTTCAAAAGGAGTTAACTAGCTTTTGTACAGCATGTGCATTAAGTCAAGTAAACTGTACCTGAGAAATTTAAAAGTAGGTTCTGAGTATGTTTTTAACAATCCTGAATCGTATTAAAAGAGAATACACATGCTCAAACTTAGTTTAAAGATGTGCATACTAGTTGTGAGGGTGTTCTATTTCATTTTAAGGGAACGACTATTTCAAAACATCTGGGTATTCTGGGCCACCTAAATAGATAGATGCTAGTGGTTATACCCTCCGTGCAGAATTCACAATTATGGAAATTCCACATTGGCATGCTGTGCGGGCTAACATAAAGGTACTGTAACGTACACCTATGAGGGAAAATACAGAACTTTCATGCATCAAATGAGCAAGGCTTGACAGGCAGTTCCATTTTGATATGGGTCATGCTGCTGACAACTACCGCGCTTTTTAAAGGTTACATTTTAAAGGTTACATTAATGCTGAAGTTGTACATGAAGATGAGTATGCTGTGTAACCATAATCTTTATATTTCATTCATCTCTTGTCATCTTAAAAATACAGTTAGTGATACAAATGGGACATAACATTTTGAAGAGCTCACTTGGTATGATAAGGACTTGCCCAACCAAACTACCATTTTTTTCTGAGTAGTAATTCCATTAAGGGAAAAAAATTACTATGGCCCGTTTCTTTCTTATTTGCTTTCCATCACACCACAATATTATGAAACAAATTGCTACTAACAGTGAGGCTGTCATATTCAGGAGTGAAATTGGTGAGCCCATAGAGGCCAGTAATTGGCACAACAGCACAAGTTTCTTTTTAACAATTACACCACTCAACAAAATACCAACGTTTTAAAGGGCTTGACAAAGTCATTCACTAAGATGCACCCCATTCATTCGTTGAACATTGGGATGTCCTCATGGAGCTTCCTTCTAGAATTTACCAATAAGCAAGTCAGAAATTCAATAGCTTTCAATCAACATTTCTGCCTATAAATTGTTAGGTAACTCCAAGAGCATTAAATTTCACAGGGCCCCGGTGTTCTTATCTATAAAATGGAGATGACAATGTCCAATTTTACTATAAATATATGTGGTATTATCAACCTGGTGAGGGATGAATCTTAAAATTCATACCTGTTAACAATTTGAGACTTTTTATAAATCTCTCCCCACTTTCCCCACATTTTACTTTAAGACATATCTTCAAAAGTAATTCATTCATTCACTCAGTATTTCCTGAGCACCTCTTGTGTGCTAGGTACTGTGCACATGATAGAGAAAGCAGGGAATTGAACAGACATAGCCCCTCTCCTCGTGGAGTTCATTCTGTGAGGATAAGGGTAAGCATAATTTAAGAAAGACATAGACTCTTTCATTTCATTCCTAACTCTCATTGCTCACCGGTAGTCCATGGATCAAAGTTTAAGATTCAGTTGCTGAGTTGAATCACTTTCAAAGTCTGTTCACTGCAGGCCCACAGCTCTTCAGCGGGGAGCTGAATGAGGAGTGGAGGCTGATGAGCAGAGTATAGGAACCCCCCATCCAATTGCTCGGGCACATTCTCAAGCCACCTGTAGCATCACTTGCAATTTTCAGCCCTTGAAAATTGTAATCATAGAGCTAAAAAAACTTGGGTTATCTAATGCAATCCCACACCACATAACAGAGTTTGAGGCAAATAGGACACACACACACACACACACACACACACACACTTCTTTTTAATAAAAGAGAAAAGAACAGAAAGCCTCAGAATGCATACCATATGGTAAAGGTAAGCTCATGAAACTGTGTGAATGTACACACATATATATACACACACATATACGTATATTGTATAAATACATATGTCTGTGTATATTTGTGTATACATGGTCATGAATAAAATGTATTTCTTTGCATGGGTCATGATTAAATGCCATTGATATGTAGGAGTCCTTTGCCATTATTACAAGTTGAAGACTCTAATAACAGAGGTATAGAATTCTCCTTCCTTCTCTGGATGATATTTTCTTTCTTTTTTTTTTTTTTTTGAGATGGAGTCTCACTCTATTGTCCAGGCTGGAGTGCAGTGGCACGATCTCCGCTCACTGCAAGCTCCACACCCCAGGTTCATGCCATTCTCCTGCCTCAGCCTCCCGAGTAGCTGGGACTACAGGTACCTGCCACCACACCTGGCTAATCTTTTTGTATTTTTAGTAGAGATGAGGTTTCACAGTGCTCGCCAGGATGGTCTTGATCTCCTGACCTCGTGATCCGCCCACCTCGGCCTCCCAAAGTGCTGCGATTACAGGCTTGAGCCACCGCGCCCGGCCTGGACTATACTATCTAGTTTTACCAGATCAAGATAGCCATAAAGCATATGTTGATTGCAAGTTATATTTTTGCTTAATAACTATTCCTGGTTTCCTCAAGAGTCTCCTCTTTGACAATTTCCAGACCTTTCTGCATCCTGGGTCTTGTCAGTGACTTTCTTAGAATGAAATGGCCATAATTAAAAATAAATCTCTTGCTAGGACCCGTTACATAATGAAAATGAGGGGCTTCTTCTTCAACATTTATGAAAAATTGCAGAACAGTGACTGTAGAACATTAAACCAAGCATGGAATCCCTTTAGGCAAAGGACTCTGTGCAACAGTACAGGTTGTATGCCTATGAATCTGGCCCAGGCTCAAGGTACAGGCCGACTACTACAAGGTGCTCTAGGACTTTTGAGGCTGGTGTTTCAGTGATCATTCCTCTATTATTGCAGCTCTGACTGCAGGAGCTTATTATTTCCAGAGCGAGCAGTGACTGCAAAGGTTCCTCCCCTGCAGAAACTCCATCTGGTCTCCCAACACACTGGGAAGAACTCAGCCTGCTTTGTGCGTGCTCTTTCGCCCTGGTCATACCACCCCCGTGCATCTCTGCTCCTCAAGCATGGAGGTCTTTGATGTGAAATTTCATGCTCAATCTCATGGTAGCCAGACCCATGAGTTATGCGGTGCTCAGGGTTCCAGAGACTGCAGGGTTCATTTCTCCTGGCTACTGGGTTCATTATAGAAATGCTTTGTTCAAATAATGAGTTGCTCATTAAGATGCTGTAAGTTGGTAAGATGTTCCTAAAATAGATATTTAAAAAAATTTCAGTAAGCATTCAAAAACCCAATACTTCACGAAGACTACATACAATATAACTTAGAAAAAGTGCAGTGGAAGTCTAACTCACATTTAAATATACTAAGATTATTTCATTCTAAAATAATGAAACCATTCAGTTCTTTATCTTAGGAGGACATCATAAGTCAGAAAGTCTCAATCCTTTTGAAAAAAACAAAAACAATCTAAACTGTAAATTATTTAAAACAGAGGCCAGTTAAAATTTTAGATTAAATATTCAGTGAATGTCAAAATGCAGTTTAGGGACTAATGACAACTCTATTCTTTAAAAGACACCATTGTTAGGAAATCTCCCTTACATCTATTAAAATAATAAGTAGAAATAAATATCAGCACATGAAATGAAATGTTATAAATGTATTGGCACACTTCTTAAATGGTCTAAGTTAAGCAAGTCTCCATCTAATGTAAAACTCTATTCTTGGATCTGCATTTTTTTCCTTCTTTCCTCACTGCCATTTAAACGTTGATTTTTCTGAAATTGACTTACTTAATTAAAAGAAAACTTCTTCTTCTAAATGGTACTGCATTCTAAAATAAGTCTCTCTCGTGGCTTATGTCAATGTGTATCATCACACTTTGAGGCTCGCTGGGAGAAGCTGGGACTGCTAGGTCTGTGTTGCCACAGTGTTTTGACACACAGAAAGTGCTGGGCAAATGTTTATTCAGTAACGGAATGGATCACTTCACCTGGGCCTCCAGGAATGAAGGTTCTCCTTGCTGAGAAACTATCATTCATTTCCTGGGAGCAAGAAAAGTAATTATCCATTCTGGTTTAGGAATGCCTTCCCAAATAGCTAAACCTGAGTGGTGGGGCTCTCAGAAATTTCTCTCCCTTAAGATCCTTTTACATACTAACACACTAAATAGAATGGGTGCCAGGTCACTCAGGCAGGACTAGGCAGAAGTAGTGGGTTATATTCATCTTGGGGTCTCAGATTGTTTGTGCTGCTGTGTAACAATACACCTGAGACTGGGTAACTTACATAGAACAGAAATTTCCTCATGGTTCTGAAGGCTGGGAGGCCCAAGACCAAGGAACTGGCGGATTTAGTGTCTGGCAAGGACCAATCTCTCTGCTTCTAAGAGGTGGTGCCTTGTTGCTGTGTCCTCAGGAGGTGACAAATGCTATGTTCTCGCATGGAGGCAGGTGGAACGGCAGTAGGGAGGAAGGTATTTCCCTCCAGCCCTTTTATAAGGTCACTAATCCCTCTCATGAGGGCAGAGACTTAATCACCTCCTAAGGTACCACTTCTTGGTACTATCACACTGGCCATTAAGCTTCAACATATGCATTTTGGGGAAACACAGTGAGTCCATAGCAGGATTCATCTCTCTGGATTTGAACACTTCTCTCTTCTCAGTCTTACCATTTCTTTGTCTGCTGTTCAGCTAACCTAAGATGAGCCCTTGAAAATTCTACCATGAGAGGGAGAAGGAAGGCATTTCTATGTAGGGCTCTCTATCAATAGCCTCTTGTTGGCATCACGAAGGTGGAAGTTTCCCTACATTGTGATATCATCTCCTACACTGTTATACAATTGACAAGAATATTTGCCGCCAATAGAAGGTTAATGCAATTCTGCATTGGCTATGAAAAACCAACTGAAAAAAAATTTGTAAAGATAGGAATGATACTAATTCCAAGGCCAGGTATGTACATTAAGAAGTGACTACCCAGAAACCTAGGGAGAACTCTAAATTCTATTGTGCATATTTAGGGATTTGGGAGATTCTTAATAAGATAATACAGCCCTTTGTTGGCTTTCTTAATTTCTGAAATGTCTTCTCTCTATTTTCTCTTGCCCTTTCCTCCCTCCCTCCCTTTCTTTCTTCTTTGCTTCCTTTCATTTCTTTTCCTCCTTCTCCTCTTCCTTCTTTGTAAATTGGAAATCAGTAATGACTTCCGGGCTATCCGAATCAGAATCCCAGATCTGCCACACACAAACTTTCTGATCATGAAAAATTTGCTTAATCTCAAGATCCCGTATTCCTCATTTATTAAACAGAAGTGTTAATAGTATCTATCTCAGAGTTGTTGCTGTGCCTGGCTCATAGTAAACCCTAAACACATGTTAGATATTGTTTATTACTATTGCTAGTATATCAGGTAGTTACAGTCTCCCTAAAATACACAGAGCTAATGAACTAACTATCTCAAAATTTTAAATCCTATTCCACAAATTTTATGTCTCCTTTATACCATACCACTTCCATTTACTCTTAAATTATATGATCTTTCTAAGGGTATACCACAGTAAAAAAAAAAAAAAATCATGAATTGGAAATAAGAGATTAGCTATTTTTGTGTATGTGGAGGGGTTTCACAGTTTACTTTCATGTAGAGAAGGAATTAAGGCCAAGAAAGATCAGAGAACTGCTTTGTAAGCATCCATCATTATTATCAATGGTAAAAATGTGTTGGATCATAAAAGTTTTTAATTTAATAATTTAATATCCATGAGGGGTCAGTAATACCTGTATGGTCAATCTTGTTTGTTGTTCCTTAACTTCCATCTGCTTGGGGTAAATGGATGCTGCTGATTATGAAGAAGACATTATTTGAGAGAATAAACGATCCTGACAGGTCCACACCCTGCAGGAGAGCAAGGAATTGCAGTAGCAGTATTACAACAAAGAAGAAACAACACAGAGGTCATTTCCTGAAATTGTGGGAAGTCTGAAAACTTTAAGTACGGTTTTTTTGTCCATAAATGAAATAGTATATTAAATCTGTGCAGGGAGTTTGCTAAATAAAAATGTGGTGATAATTTTTTTTCTTGAGACAGGGTCTTACTCTGTCCCTCAGCCTGGAGTGCAGTGTCGTGATCACAGCTCACTGCAGCCTTGACCTCCCTAAGCTTAGTTAATTCTCTTACCTCAGCCTCTGGAGAAGCTGGGACTACACGTGCACACCACCATGACTGGCTAATTTTTTTTATTTTTGTAGAGACGGGATTTCACCATGTTGCCCAAGCTGGTCTCTAACCCCTGGACTCAAGCAATCCTCCCATCTCGGCCTCCCAAAGTGCTGGGGATACAGGCATGAGCCACAGCGCCTGGCCATAAATTATGTAATGAATTTTTACATAAGTGATTCTTTGGCTAGAATTCCCCCCTACCATCCCCCACCCCTGAATTAATCTTTGGGGTAAATCCAGAAATTGGTATATGAGTCTGAGTAAAGGGGAATAAAAGGGGCTCTCCAGTTTCTTGCTTTTTTCTAAGTTTTCCTAACATTTTGGTTATTGGACCTTATGTATGACCTGCTGAGATGAGAGCATGGAGCTAACCCCCATTGAAAACATGAAGGAGTGTGCTCAAGGCAGCACTGGTTGCTCATGGCAGTATGAGCATTGGGATACCAAGCAAAACACCTTGGCTTTCACTTAAGTCAGTGCAACAAACGCCTCATGTGCAATCTCAAAAAAATATTTCATTCGTGCTGTCATTTACTTGTAGATCCCTTGAAATGGAACAAACCCCTACTCTCTCACTCTCATTCCAGTCCCCACCCTCTTTACCTCTTTCACAGGAAGAAATCTGACAACTATTCTTATTGCCACTACTTTGAAAGAGTTTTGAACTAAAACGAAATGGTTCCACCCATCAACAAACTCAAATAACAAACACCAGAGTACATTATTTAGCAGAGGTGATAAGATGGACTGGATATTTACCATGCCAACAGCATTCAAGAGTTTCTCTTCCCAAAGGAAGGAGAAAGAGTCCAGCTACAGGACTCTTTGTGATAGTTGGCATATACAGGAATTCATCCTCATGCATGCAGAAGCTGATTTGAACATCTGAGTTTCCAAGAGTTTTGCATATAAAACATAAATATCAATGCCAAAACTATACCAAGTCTAAAGAGATGAAAAGCATAAAAGATCAAATGACTCGCTGGGTGCGGTGGCTCACGCCTGTAATCCCAGCACTTTGGGAGGCCGAGGTGGGCAGATCACAAGATCAGGAGATTGAGATCATCCTGGCTAATATCATGAGCCCCTGTCTCTACTAAAAATACAAAAAAATTAGCTGGGCCTAGTGGCGGGCGCCTGTAGTCCCAGCTACTCGGGAGACTGAGGCAGGAGAATGGCGTGAACCAGGGAGGGGGAGCTTGCAGTGAGCAGAGATCGTGCCACTGCACTTCAGCCTGGGTGACAGAGGGAGACTCCATCTCAAAAATAAATAAATAAATAAATAAATAAATAAATAAATAAAATAAAAGATCAAAGGACTCCTGGCCACACTTTATCTATTTTCTTAATAACTACTTAAAATAGTCTTGAAAATCATATATTTAGATTCCATGTGTTTGTTAGCCAATCGGCTTTCTTTCTTAGCCTAAGAATGAGAAATTTGGAACTGGGAAACAGAGTTCTTTAGGTGACAGAACACAGGGCTCTAGAGCCTGGCTGCCCAGGGTCATATTCCAGTTTCATATTAGCTGCAAGACCCTCCCTGTGTCAGCCTCAAAACCTCCTCAGCCTCAGTTGCCTCATCTATAAAATGGGAATAATATTATTGTCCTAATAGGAATGTTGGAAGGATTTTACATGAGACACACTAGTTAAAGGGCTTAGCATAGTGCCTGGCACGTTGTGAGCCCTGACTATGTATGCTGTAGTTATTATCGTCTGTGTCACCATCACAGGGCTCAGTAGTGATCTACAAAGATGAAAAGATGAATGATGAGAGTGAGAGTTCACGACCAGCCTCTGTCAGTAACGCTGACAGTAATAACTGCAGTTCCTGCCAACCCTTGAGGTTTCTCCCATCATAGATCTCCCCTGCCCTCCAGAAAAGTAAAATTCTCTTAAAAGTCTTTCTACAAAAATTATTTAGTATAAAGTCCCTCTACAAGGTGAGAGCTCTTCTGGGTCCTGCTCCAAATGGACAGGACACTTGTTTGTAAAATCCCATGTTTTAGCAAACACCCGAACAAACGTCATCCTTCCACCTGTAAATACATGACTATACTAAAAGTTAAACAATTGAATTATGTGTCTAACTGTTCCAAAAGAATATACATTGCCAATACAAAGTCATAACTGTATTAGACCTCAATATCACCGTGAAATTGGTTGTTGTGAACACTTTTATAAGCAGCAGATAATAAACACATTTCTTTGCTTTCAAAGAATAAGTTGCTGTGCTGTAAATAAATCATTACATTACATCAAAGGTACTAAAATCAACAATCACCTGATCATCATTGGCAAGCCTTTTCTGAACTCCATTTTTTTCCTAATTAAATGAGAGAAGAGAGTAAAAGAAATCTTTGCAAAATATCCCACATACAATAGAGTTTCTAACTGTAGGGGGTAGAAAGATGCATCCATCTCCACTTACAGTATTAGAGAATGACTAAATTACTTGTCGCTCCCTTTCTGTACATACACTTATGAGTAATGATATAATTTGCTAAATCACACAAAAATAGGTAAACAGGATTCAGTGTCGTACTATGCCCCATTTTTATGAGAATTCATGTGGATGCTGATTTTATAGAATCTTATTAGGGGAATTTTTTTTAAAAAGCTGTCTTAGTTCTGTTCCAATTCAGGCTACATATATGTATTTACGTATTTTTAGCTTTGAACTATAGAATAGTCATGTTTTGCTGTGTTTTGGCATCTATATTCAGAACCTAAGATCTTAAAAATTCACTATTTCTTAGTATGCTCACAACTCTCTCTTTTAAAATTAAGCTTTTATTCCAAGGCTGAATATTTGAGTCATTTAAAGCTCCCTTTTAAATGTTGACTGACCATAAAACTAGCAATGTGAATTTTATTTAAATTGATTTTGTATCTTCATCACCACTCCTTAAAACGAATCTTATTACTAGAGATAATGTATGTGTCAAAAAAGAAGCCTCAAATGCACTTCCTGTGCACTTGACAGGGTGACAAAATATTTCTCCTATCCTTTCCTAATTGAGCTGCAGTACAAAGGAGGACATTATAATAATATTAATAATAGTTACATGGATATTTGTAGGTACTGTGTAACCCTTCAGTCCATTTTCCCAGACAATGGTGACTACAAAGAGGCTTCAAAATAGAACATCGCACAATATGAATGCCACTTTTTTCTATCTTACATTTTAAAAACATCATTGAAATCAGAAAGTTCATTTACAAAGGACTGGCAGTTGCAATCACAGCAATAATGTAGTGCTGAGAAAAAAAGGGTAATTGGTTTGGTAAAGATCGCTTTCCATTACACCATAAAGCACTACACAATAGGAAAGGTCGCCAATTAAGCAATCATGAATACCAAGTACTGAAGCTGATGAAAATAGGGCAGTGGTTTAAATAGATTTGCAAGCAATTTACCTTTTCACAATGTTGGCAATCTGATGCAATTTGCTTGCAATTTTGTCTGCTTTCAGTAGCACTCGAAGCTGACACTACACAGACCAAATGGCAAAGAGGCCCTGCATAGAAAATGTAAAACTATCTTGGCTGCATCAGGAAACCAGAATGGTGGTTCATCAGGAAAATTACAACAATTAACATAAGTGCTGCAAAAATCAACACTTTAAATGTCACACTCACTAGTCTGTCCAAAGACTGTAAAAGTACCATCCCCGTTGCTGGACTAACAGTAAATATGAAGCAATCACCACCAAACCTTGGGGCTGATGGCTTTACAATTGATGTGACATTCTCTGAGTGATAAAATAGCCTCTCATTTTACAAAAGTAAGTATTTTTCTTTTTTAGACTTAACCTGGATTATGTCAACACAAAATTTACGTTTAATTTTTTTCAACTTTTTCGACAAAGCCATTTCATGCCAGTGTGGGTGTAGTTGGTCTTGACATTTAAAAAATAACTTTATATTTCAGAGAATTAGAGCCAAGTTGATAAAAAATAATCCCTCCTCAAATATTGATCTGGTGCTTTCAAATGTAAATCATGCTCCAGATTTATGTTGAAAGCTGTTATACAGTGTGAGGTACAGTGTGTCTGACCAGAGCCTATTTTATTATCTTAGAGAGGGCTCCAAAAAGGCATCTGCGGATATTCTCCTGAGGACTGGTTGGAATTACAGATGCCATCACATGTCTATATGAATGTATTCCCAGCTAAAAGTTAGACACCCTGAAAATAATTGATAACTTCTGCTTTGGTTCCCATGTTTGAAGAAGCTATAAATTTGTCAGGCCTTGAGGAGAATTGGCTTATAGTGTAAACCTAATGATTTCTCAGTGAACTGGGAGGATCTCGTGGTGAGAGAACAAGAATAGAGTGTCAGAAAATCTAAGTTTAATTTTCATCTCTATATTGGCTGACTGAGAGAGTTATTTTAGGCCTATATCTATGAGGGCCGGTCTTCCTGTTTTGAGTGAACTGACATCATTTTGGCTTAAGAACAAGGCTGGATATTTATCCTCGTGAATGTCCTTGTCTTGCTTGAGTTCAGACACCATGATTTCCACACCAGCAAAGAAAGAGCATCAGACATGCATGTATGGGAGATACTCATAGTAAAGAGGAAACAGTTTTATTATGAAGATTTTTATTCGTGAAAAGGCCTATTGTGAAAATAGCAACTCCATTTTGTAACAGCTTTTACTGTATCACAGGGCTCATCTTTGACTCCTTCCAGTCTACAGAAAATAATTTATTACAAGGGAATTCAGAGTTGACGTGTAGCATTCAGATTTGTCTGTAACAATGGGACCTAATGTATTGTGGTGACACATGACTCTAGCATTCTTCTGGAGATGCCCTCTCAAATCATTGCTACCACGGTGCTTCATTCTGTCAAGAGGTACTTCCCTCACATACTTTACTCACTGCTACTTTGTACCAAACAACAGTGGCAACTCCGGGGAAGAGTTTTATCGGCTGCCTCTTCTCTTGACCATCTTAAGGAACATCAGCAAGCAGTTCCCTACTGCTGGTGTCGCAGAGAGTGTCATCTAAATTACTCAATGAGGGTCATCCCTGAGCAATGAGGGCATTGTCCAGGGGACTATGGCCCAACGTTGGCCATGTTGGCTCTTCAGAAACAAGTCCATTACTTGACTGAAAGTAGAGGGGTTAGCCTCTGTGGGAGAGGCAGTGTCATTTTAGAAGGATTTACATTTTCTGTAACGTGAAGCTTGCAGAAGGATATAATAATTCTCTCTCTGGTTTTAGGTGGCCTGAGTGCAACTGTGTTCTGAAGAAATGCATGCATTTTCTAACTGTTCTCTGACAGACTCAAGAACAAGTCACTACAAGAAGGGAGTGACCTTCTGTTGCCATCCACAACATGACAGGGATGATTCCACGGAAGGATGGCATCAGCGGTCTTGAGAGTAAATTATAGGCTAGGAATAGCAATAAGAGATTTGCTATCTCACCAGTACAAAACACTCAAAAGTTTGCAAGATCGCTTCCAGAGAAACAAACATTGAGAAGAATTAGCTCTTCATACCCTCATGTGTGTATGTGTCTGTGTTTAAGAGTGTGTGTGTGTGTGTGTGTGTGTGTGTGTGTGTGACTCAGGATGTTTAAAGGAGTGCTACACAAGAGGATGGGCAGAAACCATAGTTAATTTTGATAAATATAATGACCTGAGGGATTTTTTTTTCTCAGCCTTTGATTGGTACCACCGAAAACAATTATTACTGGTTAATTTAGTTGCTGGCATAGTGCATAGTAAATATTTTTGTTGTATCACTCTTTATTAACTGCAGAAAAAGCCTTTCAAATGTATTTATTAAGTTAGTCAAAATCACACACAGCAACTGTATTAACCATAAAGCATATAGTGCTAGAATCATCAAGAGTATTTCAAAGTCACTATTGTAGTCCTAATTCCTCATAGAGAAATTAGAATTTAATGGAATTCACACCTCAGAGACTTGGATTTTAAAGATAAAGTTTCCCAGAGAGGAGGATTCAGAGTCTTTACTAGTTTGGGTTGAACTACATATTTACATTAATTAGACTTGCCCCATCAAATATAATAACATGAGTAAAAGATGATGTAAATTCTTGTAAAACTACTCAATTGCACTTGCTACCATCAAGCAGGCAAAATGCATAAAAATTGTAGCACCCCTTCGGGAGCAACGCCATTTAGCCAAATAGAAGTCTTTTAGTCCTCAAAGTATTTTAAGAAGACAATGAAATAATGATGTTTATTTAAAAATCATAAGCACTTAAAAATATAAAAAAAAGTTTCTCGAATGGCAGTTGTGCAACCACTTTGGGGTAAAATATGGGTTGAATTTTGGCTCTGATATTTATTAGCTGTGTAGCCAAAGGCAAATCATGTAATCTGAGTCCAAGTTTTGTCATCTGTAAAATGGAGATAATAAAATCTTACAGAAATGTTAGTGAGCAGTAAAAATATCGCATTAGAAGTAGCATATACTAGGTGTTCAAATAAAAATCATTGGTTATTATGATTGTAGTTGTTTTTATTGTGAATGATGATGATGATGATCAGATAATCTAACCTGGTAAGCATCCAAGAGTTTCTATGTTTATGTTGTTTTCTATGGATAAAAATGAGAAATAGCTGCTATATTCAGATGAGGGGATCTGTATTAAAACATTTGAAAATGTGCCATAAAATTCAGGAAACTTTTAATATTATCATCAAAAAGAAAAAAATCCCTCAAAAGGTATTTTTCAAGCCGGGATGAAATCACATTGCAATTCATTGTCTCTTGGTCAATTATTACAAAGTAGTTTTCAAGCTAGAATGAACAAAATTTGAAGGTTTTGCATGTGTTTTAAAAAATGTAAATTGCTTAGTTTCTGTTACATCCACAAAATTAAGCAGAAAATTAAGAAGGAAGAATTTTCTATATTCTTCATTCTCGATAAACCTAGAAACCAGTGTGGAAGACCATAGAGAATGTCGTAGGAAAGCAGAGAGGGAAGTGGGGAGGAAGTCAGACTCACAGCCTAGACAGCTCCAGAGCATCTCTCAGCCGCCAAGTAGGGTTGCACAGCAAATGCAGATCCAGAAAAAGCTGGAGCCAGTCCTAGACCAGCAGGATCCATGGTGTCCCTCAGGGATCATTCATCTGGGGAAATCAGACAATTCCAAATGCTTCAGGAACACTTGCTGGCTCTGTGGAGAGGAGTTAGGCCATTCTTTACTTTAGTGGTATGCTAGTGAACACTCCCAAGAGCACCTCATACCTGCAAAATACCTTACATCTCTAAACCAGACTCTAGTGGCCCGCAACTAGCCTGTGGTGGCTGTCTTTGGGCAGCTGGAGATGGCCATGGGGCCCTGTAATTCACTAGAGCTTAGTCAAAATGGTCACATTCCCCTGGAGGCGTATCACTATGTTTCAATAGCTCTGATCTGAGTCAAATTATATTTACTCAACAAACATTTATTGAGCCCCTATTATAGACTATGCTTTATGTGGGAGATATATAGATATAGATATATCCATAGAGATATATGTGTGTGTATATATATATATAATCATTGTCTTTCTCTTCAAAGAGCTTACAGTCTAGTATAAAAGATAAGGGGTACCCTATAGCAAACAAATATTTAAATAAAAGTTTATAAAAGGTAAGTACCTTAAAAGAAATGAAAACACCATGGTTGGTAGAAGAGGTAGATAATTCATGTGAAACCATAGTACAGAACACAATGGTTTTGATAAACTTTGCCCTTTCCTTTAAACCGAGTTGATAGTGGCATGGAATATTTGATGTTTGAGATCATACTTAAATGTTTTATTAGGTAAGCTTTGGATAGATAGAGAAAGTACTTCGAGGTGAAAGGAAAAGCATAAGAAGGAAGGAAGAAACAGGAGGGAGGAAAGAACCTCGCTTAGGTTAGAAAGCTCAAGTCCAGTTTCATTGGAGTGCTGTAACAAGAGCATTCAGAATTCTAAACGCGATCCTGCTTGAGTTCACCTAAAAATCCTGAATGCTCTGGGTAAATGAGTTTCCTTGTTTATAACTTCATGCATCAAGCATTTCATAAAGCATGTCCTCAATTACTAAATTTTGCGTACATTGTAATTATACCTCATGTATGCTTGGGAATAATAATCCTGTACTTGAATTATCTTGAAAGGATGATACAAAGTCAGAAAAAGGCTGATTTTTAATTCTTCCTTGGTCAAATCACACTCTAATAAAACCTAATGTTGTAATCTTACATATTCTTAATCTTTCAGGTTGAGTCTGAATTTGGCCCCAGGCCCTCTAGCTCTTTCATGAAAGGCTGTTACTGAACAAATGAAGATTTAACCAGCTCAAGCATCAAACTGCACATTCCAGTTTGCTAAAAAGGTAAAAAGTTATGATAGGTACCCACCCACAGGTCAATGAAAGTTTTTGTCTACATTGGAAAACTTTGTGTGCACAGGACTAATAAACCCAATAAAATCAGATCTTTTGGTGTCAACTGCCTCCTGTAGCTGTTATAGTCAGTTGCCTGGACACTGCAGAACACTGAACTTCTTTTTCTTTTGAATACCTGATCTTACAGTAACATGTCATTCTAGAGAACACTGCAACATTTCGAAATCAGCTGAGTACTATCCCTATTTAAAACAAATGAAATAAAGATCAATTCCTCAGAAGCTATAGATTACCCTTCAGTCACCACAAGATGATGACTCCAGGATCCTAAGACTCAGAGAAAGATCTTGAGCCAAGATTAAGAAATGTCATAGTCCTAACAGGTCTAACAGCCTTGCTGCCGTTGAGCTACTTCATATATCGGTTCCCAAGTTTGGTGGGAATAAAAATATTGCACAGATGGGACTATAACTGACCGTAGCCTGCTCCATTGTGTGTCCAACCATCTCTAATTACAGCAACCCATGAAAGGAAGAGATTTGAAAGGGCAGGTGACAGGAGAGGAGAGGAACCTGTTTGACTTAAACAGCACAGGATCCCTCACCATCAGGCCTGATGTACATCAGCCTGACAGCTAATTAGGGTAGACATGAATTTTTCCAATGTAACAGATGTTCGCTAATCAGGCCAGATTTGGAGCCCTTGCGCCAGCAACATTTCATGCACAATTTAACTATCTAAAAGGAATAAACTACTTAATGCATTGTACTGAAGGCACAGCTGTTTCACAATCAGAAAATTTGCTGTCAAAGATGTTCTCTTTAAAACTGACATGTTTTTATATAACTCTGATGGGGTGTTTATAATGTATTAATAGTTGTCAGCAAGAGCTGCTGTCATCATCAAGAAGTAAAATATTTCTGAAGGTATATTAAAATGAACAGGCTCCTTTCTCTTTTCCCCAAATCCATTCAGATAATTTAACTAGGTTGAATGTGGTCTGCTGGGTTCCAAAATGTATTTGAAACAAAGAACATCAATGTATGCTTTCAATTTATTCTAAATTTAAGACAAAAACCATGTCCTGCTTTTGGTTTAAAGGTTTAAAACAATCATAGTTCCACATTGGTTTACAAAGCTGCATTTTAAAAATCATTTTAGTTTTATGCAAATTCACCAGGGAAACATCATTACCACACCAAAAATGTTTTATTGGGTAAAATGGAGGTTTGACATCTTTATAAACACAAGCTAATTTGGTAAGGGTGAAAAAGGATTTCTCTCTCTCTCTCTCTCTCTGCCTTTCTCTCTTTCTGTATCTTTTCATTCTCCCTTGCACTTCATGTACAAAATGACCCTCTATTATAAGAAAAGACTTTTGCTAAATACAAACTTGAAACTTTAAGTATTTTTTGATAGTTTGGTCTTGCATTTTTGTTGCTTGTATTTTTAAAATAGTAACACAAAACAATAATTACTACCTTATGAATATTGAAAAGTTTACATCATTTAAAAATAGAAATTTGTAAGTCTTAAAACTCTGTGTTTGAAGTAGATGTTCAATATTATAAGCTGATGACTTCAAATTCTACAATAAAGCAGGTTGTGGGGCTTTCATAATCTAGATTGTCTACATAATTTAGCAATTTGCTTATTCTGGTAACTATCAATTTTTTTTCCTACCATTTTATGCTACATAATTTGTTTGCATTATTTTTCAACCAATGATGTTAAAAGTATAAATTATGCTTTTCCCGGCAAGAGTGATGGTAGGTAATGTAGTTTCTCTGGAGACTAGGTTACCATGACCCTCCTTTTCATGAGCTGGCCCAAGTGATTTGTGACCCTGAGAAGTACTATGTTGAATTGATTTGCACCAGTAGCTCAGATCCTCTGGTAAATTCAAAAACAGTAATATATTTTAAACCCAGTCTCATTAAAGAACCATTTCAGAATTAATAAGGAAGTCTAGGACTCTCGGCTATGGCTCATGAGCATTCTGATGTCATGACTTTTCCACTAAAAATTGGCTGTAGACCAATTGTATAAAGAGTCATATTTTCAGAGGATGACAAACCATGCCACATCTAGAAAAGAGTTTTCCCATCTGTATTCCAAAGCAAATGAGCCCGGAGAGATAGTAAAGATTATTTTCACAGAAGACTTAAAATGAAATGCCCTGATTCGCTCACTCTCTCTTTGGATATTCTATGTTAGTAGGTTGTTTGCCATCTTCAATGCCAACATCTCGAAAATACATATCTTTGAATCTTCAAGACAATATCATAACCACCAGTAGTTCTTTAATATAGGGCATGTTCTGAACTAAATTGTAGATAAAGCTTTTAAAAAGAGTAAAGCTCCATATTATCACCCACTTCATCATTAACTAATTCAACTTTGGATACCAGTATTTTATAGGACAATGCAATTCTTAAAAAGTTATCTATAGATTGAGATTTCAATTATAATTAAATCCAGATCCTTTACTACAACCGAAAGAACTCCACATTATCTGGCCTCTCCTACCTTCCAACAGCATTGTATGACCATTACCTCCCTGCTCACTGCAATCTAACCAACATTGATTCACTCTCTGAAACGTGAACACACCAAAGTCTTTCTCTTCTTAGAGCTTTTGACATACTTCTCTAGGCCTAGAATGTTCTTCCTTTGCTCTTGGCATGTCTAACTCCTTATTTTCACTCAAGAGTTAGCATACAAACTTACAGTTAGAGAGGAAATAAGTTCTAATGTTCCACAGAAGAATAGAGTGACCATAGTTAGCAACAATATATTGTATATTTCAAACCAGAAGAGAGGACTTTAAATGTTATCAGTCCATAGAAATGATAGATACTTGAGGTGATAGATACTACAAATAGCCTGATTTGATCATTACAGTCTATGCATGAAGAAAATCCTCACGTGTACCCCATAAATATGTAAAATAATATATGTCCATAAAATTAAAACTAAAAATTTAATTTGTTTATTTTCTATCTTCTCAGCTCCTTAAATCTTCTAGAACTGTGATGTCCAGTATAGTAATGACATGTTGTTACTTAAGTTTAAATTAATTAAAACAAAAATTAACTACAATGACAAATTCCATTACCCAGTTTTTCTCAATAGCACAGATATAAAACACTTTTGTCTCACAGAAAGTTCTGCTGAACAGTGCTGATCCAGAATATAATCTTTGAGAGCAAAAGAAAGCTCTGACTTTTTACCTCCATTTCTTTTTTATTATTATTTTTTATTTTTTTTTAGATGGAGTCTCACTTTGTCACCCAGGCTAGAGTGCAGTGGAGCAGTGTCGACTCACTGCAACCTCCGCCTCTCAGTTTTAAGCAATTCTCCTGCCTCAGCTTCCCGAGTAGCTATGACTACAGGCATGTGCCACCACGCCCAGCTAATTTTTGTATTTTTAACAGAGACGGGGTTTCACCATGTTGACCAGGCTGGTCTCAAACTCCTGACCTCAAGTGATCTACCCGCCTCAGCCTCCCAAAGTGCTAGGATTACAGGCATGAGCCACCACACCCAGCCTCTTTTTACCTCCATTTCTACGGGCCTAGAATAGCAACTGGTCCACAGTAGTTCTCAATTTGTTACGTGGATGGGTGGATGGATGGATGGATGGATGGATGGATGGATGGATGGATGGATACATGGACACATAGATGGATGGATAGGTAGGTGGATGAGTGATAATGAAGGGAAGAGTGAACTTTCATTTATACATAGTTATTGAGAAGCATGATATTCCAGCTAACGTAATACTCTGGTTTCTATTCAACCTCCTATTCCTAATATTAATTATTTTAATAGGATAAGGTAAAGCATATTCAGCACTAAAGTGTATCTCATAAAATTTAACCTTTTTTTAAAGCACTCAAGGAAGAGATTTCCATGTTAACCTGAAATAGAACCACGGGACCATAAGAATCCCTTTAGAATTCAAGAAACCTTAGTTAGGCTTTAGATCATAAGTAGGCTAACAGCAGAAAGAGCAGGAGTTTGGACTCTGGTAAACACAGGCTCAAATCCTAACTCTGATTCCAACTAGCTTGCTTTTTGTTTGTTTGTTTTTGTTTGGAGAGTTTTCCTAGGCAATATGAACCCCATTTCCCACATGTGTAAAATAGAAAAGGAGTACCAACTTTACAGGGTTATTCTGAGGATTAAATGTCTTATGAATATTTGGCTTGTCGTAGGCTCATAATAAATGGTAGCTATTATTATAAATCTTGCAGAATTAGTGGCATGTTAGCAAATAGACTGTTTTAAGAGGTGAGGTCTTGTTATGTTGCCCAAGCTGGAGTGCAGTGGCTATTCACAGGCATGAACACGGCACACTGCTGCCTTAAATTCCTGGACTAAAGGGACCCTCCTACTTTGGCCTCCCACGTAACTGGGATAACATAGCTGTGCGCTACCACACCTGGCTCTGGTAAGTAGATCTCTGAAATCCTGATCTATTTCAAATTATTACTCCTTCCCTGGCCTTCTTGCTCTACCCGTAAACACCATGATTCCCCGACTCTCAGAGGCTTGTCATAGACACACACCGTGGGAATGTGAGAATATAAAGTGCGAGGGGTGTGGAGGAATGTCGTGGGCAGATAGGATCAAGCCAAACACAGAAAGAGCTATTTACCCAATAGCTCCTGGCACAGACTGTCTCATGTTTTCAATTTTTTAAAAACCAAAATCCTTGGAAGTATGAAACATTTCTAAGATTCTGTAAGTGCACAATTCACACACGGTATCTACGCTATCACTTAATTTAGAGAACTAGGCAGCTACCATCAAGCTTAGGAAGCAGAAAAGATGAATCCTAACAGATCAACAGGGAGAAAGTCTTAGTTGTATGTTTTCTTCTGGTAATTTTTAAAAAGGTAATTTTATGTCATCAGAGACAGTGAAAGTCCACAACCCTTATTACAGTTTCCCATAGAAAAACGGTTTATGGAGTGATCACGGTCTAAACGGTAGAAAACGGTCTACAGTGATCAGAATTAATTTTTTTGGTAAGCCTGTGAAAACAAAACAAAATCGAGAGACAGCACAAACTTGGAAAGGACTAAATTTCAAATCAGAATATGAGTAAAAAATTAGAGCTTTAGTTATTAACGTATTTACCTGATTGTCTACATTTCCAAAAGAGTAGAGAGTTGTTTTCTGTTTTTTCTTTTGAATCTTTATGTTACCTTAGAGCTTCATCTTCTTCCAGGCCAGGAAGAGCAAAATTCTGCCTTAACGCCCTGATTATCACCTGTAAAGCACCATTGATTACTGGAGGTACTTGGAAGTTAAAAAATATGGAATGTTAAATATTTTATTGAATAGAAAATTAGGATTCCCTTTCTTCCTATGGAGAGTAGCCTCCTTTTTTGCTTTTTTTTCCCCCCTCCTTGAGACTAAGGCAAAAATGAGCAGAATGATCTGTGTTACAACTCTTTGGAATTGGTCAGTGTTAACAGAGACTCAATTTTATTACTAAGTCACATTTAAAAGCTGTGAATTTTTTTATGTGAACATTTATGTGATGTGGGTCCAGGAACTGAAATAAAGAACATATTTTTATACTAACTGAGAAAACAATTTTCTAGAGTAAAAATTCAAACACTTCCTAGCCCACCACAGAGAAAAACTTATGTGAAGATTAAGAATGTTTACTGATTAAATAACAATTTAGGGGAAGAACTGTGCCTTAAAAAGAACATACTGAGGGCTATTCTGGGGGAGTTTTTTATGAACTATCTGCAATAAAACATAATATGGCTAAAGGCCCTAAGGGGAAAAATTTCTTTTTTTATGGTTTATAGAAGGTTAAGAAAGGATGATTTTTAAAAATGCTTTGCCACCATTTAACAAAAAGCCTTGTACTGAGAGAGATGCAGAGCTGTGGTCATGGAACTTTTGACCTTCACTGCTCAGAACAGCTTGGCTGGGCCCACTTATAGCAGGAATGACATTTTTTGCTTGTTTGGTTCATATATAGGTCTGCTAGTTGCTGTTATCAATGTACTTTCATTTATAAGATTTAACATCTCTCTATATATCTTTTTCTCTCTCACTTGCTTTCTTTCCCACTCTCCTGTTTTCTGGCAAGAGTCAACAGTGATTATTCATGTTAAAATGAGAGTCTTGAAACTAAATCAAATCGAGCATTAACAAGAGATGCTGCATGAAAATAAACAAGCAAGAAAAAAAAAATGCTAGGCTAGAAGTGTCAGACACGGTTTCTGTGTGACCCTAGATTGTTCTCTTCGCAACTTCAGGTTTGGCTTCCTTGACTATCAAAGAGATCTCAATATGCAACTCTAACGTTTTAGTTCTACTCTTGAGGATCTTTGGGATATTTCTTAGTCATGACCCTTAGTGAAATCAGTTTGAACAGCCTCTTGTTATTCACATTTCCCTGATAATGAGTCTCCTCCCTTCCCTTCCTGGTTATCCTTCAGTGGAGTAGTTTCCTTGTACAACACTGGATCCTGTCTACCTGCCCCTTTGCACGTAGGTGCTAATTTTGGCATCTCATTCTCCCATCTCATTTCCTTTAAGTCACTTCTTCTTCCGTTTTAATCCTCTTCCCATGTTATTTCCCTGTGTTTGTTCCAGGAATACTTAGTTCCATCTTTAAAGCAAATGCATTCTGACCTTGAATGAGAACTGAATTATTTGTATGTTCTAGACTTTCCCTCCACTCCTAGCAGGTATCAGGCCACCTCTTTGACCACAGAGTAGAGAATATATCAAAAATACCATTCCCCCTGTGATTGTCAGTTCTCCCCTGTATTTCAACACATGGTGATGCTATGGGCAAGGCTTGCTTAGTGATTTTACTCATGGATCAAATCTTACAAACAAAAGCGACAGGCAAAAGGAAAAATAACCCAGTGCAAAACCACACTGCTTGCAATTAATGAATGGCTAATCACTGAAGTAGTGCAAAGATAGACGCAGATACTTTTAAAAAATTATTAGATAGTTAATACATCTTCATAATTCAAACATCAAACATTAAAACAGGTATGGTGAGAGCACTTGCTTCTACTACTGTTCCCATTTGTCAGTTCCCACAGCCTTTCATAGTACAATTTTTATTAGTTTCTTTGTATAATTCCAGAGTTTCCTTGTGCAAGACAGAATATGCACTTCTATTTTCTCCCTTGAAGAGACAGCGTATTATGCACACTGTTCAGTACATTGCTTTTTTCCACGGCATGTACCTTAGAACTTTAGCCATGTTGATACACGGAGAGTTCATTTCATTTTTTAAAATTCTATTACATGTTATTCCATCACATAGATATAGCACTGTTGGTGGACATTTGGGTTGATGCCAATCTTTTCCTACAAAAAATAATGCTACAGTCAATAACTATGAACATACGTGACTTTACATGTGTGCAAATTTATCTGTAGGAAAAATCTCCGTAAGTGGGATTGCTTGGTCAAAGAACATAGGCAGTAGTCATTTTGAAAGATAATGTTAAACTTTCTTCCATAGATGCATTAATTTACACTACTATCAGCAATATATTAAATTACCTGTTTCTCAGTCTTTTCTTTTCTTTTCTTTTCTTTTTTTTTTTTTTTTGAGACGGAGTCTCGCTCTGTCGCCCGGGCTGGAGTGCAGTGGCGCGATCTCTGCGGCTCACTGCAAGCTCCGTATTTTTGGTAGAGACGCGGTTTCACTGTGTTAGCTGGGATGGTCTCGATCTTCTGACCTCGTGATTCGCCGACCTCGGCCTCCCAAAGTGCTGGGATTACAGGCGTGAGCCATCGTGCCTGGCCATTTTTTTTTTTTTTTTTTTTTTTTTGAGACAAGGTCCAGCTTTGTTGCCCAGGCTGGACTGAAGCGGCATGAACACGACCTCACTGAAGCCTCCACCTTCTGAGCTTAAGCAATCCTCCCACCTCAACCTACAGAGTAGCTGGGACTACAGGTGTGCACCACCACGCCTGGCCAATTTATTTCTACTTTTTTTGTAGAGATGAGTCTCACCATGTTTCCCAGGCTGGACTTGAACTCCTGGGCTCAAGTAATCCTTCCACCTCAGCCTCCCAAAGAGCAGGGATCGCAGGCGTGAGCCAGGGCACTTGGCCTCCCACCATCTTGGAAACAAAATGCTAATAAATTTCTGTTTGGGAAAATGTGGAATTTTGATTACAAACTTTTTAAAATGATGGTATCTTGATGTGGTTTTAATTTACTTTTATATTGAATGAGGTTATGTACTTTTTCATATGTTTAAGAGTTTATTTCTATAAACTCTATTCAAATTCTTTTTTATTTTAGTTTTAAACTATGTTGTAGAATTTCTTTACACATTAGAGCAATTAGCTATTTGGTTGACATGAAATAATTTTCCTAGTTTTTTGTTTTTCTCTGAATTTGTGTGTTGCTTTTGTTTCAACTCAGAAGTTTTAAAAGTTATTTTTCCATACATTTACCTTAATTTCCTATTATAATCTTTGGACTTCAGTCATAATTTAAAAAGCCTTTTTACTCCAAAGTTATAAAGGGATTCTCCCGTGTTGTACTCTCTATTGTTATGGCTTCATTTTGAAATCTTTGAACTTTTTGATGTGTGATGTGGAGAAAGGATTAAACTTCTTTTCAGAGAGCCTTAATGTTGCCCTAACATTACTTACTGAATAATCCATCTTTTCCCTGACACGAATTTGAAGTCTCACCTTAGGAAATGAGCAATTTCTTACATGGTGTGGGTCTGCAGACTTTCTGCTTCATTGGTCTATACATTCACTTTGGAGGTAACTAGACAGAACTTTCCTGCCTTTTCTCTAATCACCCCATGCTCCAGCCACTCAGAACTACCCTGTCTTTAATACGGGAGCATTGTACCCTGTCTTTAATACGGGAGCATTGCTATTCCCTCCACACCTTTGCACACGCTCCTTGCCCTGCCTGCCTATCTCATCCAGCAAATCTTGATTTGTCTGTTAAGACCTGCGTAAACTGTAACACTTCCAAAGAAATGAGGTACAGAATAATGTGCTAATTATAATTTAAAGGCTGGGGAGAGGATATTATATGTAGATGGAAATGCGAAAGTGATGAGAGTGTTATCTCTGGGAAGAGGAACTGGAAGATGGGAATGGAAAGGAGATAGGCTTTTGCTGTGTTCCTTTTGTAATATCAAAATCTTTACTACATGAATGTATTACTTTTTAAAATACGTAGTATTTTTTTCCTAAAGTATGCACTTTTATGGAGCTATTCTCAAGTCAATGTAATAGTATTTGGAAGGATTTTTATTATTTATTTATTTTCAATAGCTTTAGGGGTACACGTGGCTTTTGGTTATATGGATGAATTATATAGTAGTGAAGTCTGAGATTTTGGTGCACCTCTCAGCTGAGTAGTGTACATTGTACTCAATATGTAGTTTTTATCCCTTACTTCCCTCTCACCCTCCACCTTCTGAGTCTCCAAAGTCCATTATATCGTTCTGTATGCCTTTGTGTACCCATAGCTTAGCTCCCACTTATATGAGAACATATAGTATTTGGTTTTTCATTCCTGTGTTACTTTGCATAGACCACAGAACAGTAGCCTCCAGGCTGGGTGCAATGGCTCATGCCTGTTATCCCAGCACTTTGGGAGACCAACGCCAGTGGATCACCCGAAGTCAGGAGTTCGAGACCAGCCTGGCCAACATGATGAAACCCTGTCTCTACTAAAAAATACAAAATTAGCCAGGTATGGTGGCATGCGCCTGTAATCCCAGCTACTTGAGAGGCTGAGGCAGGAGAATCACCTGAACTCAGTTGCAGTGAGGTTATGTACTTTAGCCTGGGCAAAAAGAGTGAAATCCCATCTCAAAAAAAAAAAAAAAAGAAAGAAAAAAGAAAAAGAAAAGGAACAATAGCCTCCAGCTCCATCCAAGTTGCTGCAAAAGAGATTCTTTTCTTCTTTTTTATGACTGAGTAGTATTCCATAGTGTATGCATACCACATTGTCTTTATCCACTCATTGGTTGACGAGCAGTTAGGTTGGTTCCATATCTTTGCAATTGTGAACTGTTCTGCAATAAACAAACGCATGCAGGTGTCCTTTTCATATAATGACTTCTTTTTCTTTGGATAGATAACCAGTAGTGGGATTGCTGAATCAAATGATAAATCTACTTTTAGTTCTTTAAAAAGTCTCCATGCTGTTTTCTATATGGTTTGTACTAACAACTTACATTCCCACCAGCAATGTGTAAGTTTTCCCTTTTCATCCCACCCATGCCAACATCTATTGTTTTTTGACTTTTTAGTAATGGCCATTCTTGCAGGAGTAAGGTGGTTTTAATTCGCATGTCCTTGAATTTTGTATAAGGTGGGAGATGGGGATGATTAGTGATGTTGAGCATTTTTTCCTATGTTTGTTGGCCAATTTGTGTATTTTCTTTGGAAAACTGTCTATTAATGTCACTTGCCCGCTTTTTGAGGTGATTGTTGAATTTTTTTCTTGCTGATTTATGTGAGTTTCTTGTAGATTCTGAATATTAATCCTTTCTTGGATGCATAGTTTACAGATATTTTCTCCCATTCTGTGGGTTGTCTGCTTACTCTGATGATTATTTCTTTTGCAGTATAGAAACTTTTTAATTTAATCAGGTTCCATTTATTTGTTTGTTTTAGTTATATTTGCTTTTGGGGTTTTAATCATGGATTCTTTGGCCAAGCCAATGTCTAGAAGGTTTTTTCCTAGGTTATCTTCTAGAATTTTTATGATTTCAGCCCTCAGATTTAAGTCTTTGATCCATCTTGAGTTGATTTTTGTTTAAGGTGAAAGATAGGGATCCAGTTTTATTCTTCTACATGTGGCTATCCAGTTTTCCCAGCACCATTTATTAGATAGGTGTCCCCAATATATGTTTTCATATGCTTTGTCAGAAAGATTGTAAGTCCTTGGTTGTACGTATTTGGCTTTATTTCTGGTTTCTATATTCTGTTCCATTGGTCCATGTCTACTTTTATACCAGTATCATACTGTTTCAGTAACTATAGCCTTGTAATATAATTTGAAGTCTGGAAATGTGATGTCTTCAGATTTGTTCTTTTTGCTTAAGATTGCTTTGTCTCTTCAGGCTCTTTTTTGGTTCCATAAGAATTTCAGGATTTTTTTTAATTCTGTGAAAATTTATGTTGGTATTTTGATAGGAATTGCACTGACTCTGTAGATTGTTTTGGAGCACTCTGGTCATTTTCATGATATTGATTCTTCTAATCCATGAGCATGGGATGTATTTTGATTTTTGATTTGCTTGTGTCGTCTATGATTTCTTTCATCAGTGTTTTGTAGTTATACTTGTAGAGATCTTTCACCTCCTTGGTTAGGTATATTCCCAGGTTTTTTGTTTTGTTTGGTTTTGTTTTTTTGCAGCTGTTGTAAAAAGGATTGAATGCTTGATTTGTTTCTCAGTTTGGTTGTTGTTAGTGTCTAGCAGTACTACTAATTTGTGTACACTGATTTCGTAACCAAAGACTTTACTGAATTTGTTTTTCAAAACTAGGAGTTTTTGAGGGAGCCTTTAGGATTTTCTAGGTATACAATCATGTCATCAATGAGCAGTGACAGTTTGACTTCCCCGTCTTCAATCTAGATGCCCTTTATTTTCTCCTCTTGCCTGATTGCTCTGGCTAGGACTTCCAACACTATGTTGAATAGAAGTGGTGAAAGTTGGCATTCTTGTCTTATTCTAGTTCTCAAGGGGACAGCTTTTAACTTTCCCCATTCAGTACTATGTTGGCTGTGGGTTTGTCATATATGGCTTTTATTATTTTGACATAAGTCCCTTTAATGCCTAATTTGTTGAGGGCTTTTATCATAAAGGCATGTTAGATGCTTATTAAATGCATTTTCTTCATCTTTTGAGGGGATCATATGGTTTTTGTTTTTAATTCTGTTTACGTCATGTATCACATTTATTGTCTTGCATATGTTAAACCATCCCTGCATTCCTGCATGAAATCAACTTGATCATAGTGTATTAACTTTTTGATATGCTGTTGGATTTTGTTAGCTAGTATTTTGTTGAGGATTTTTACATCTATGTTCATCAGGTATATTGATCTGTAGTGTTCTTTTTTTATTATGTCCTTTCCTGGTTTTGGTATTAGGGTGATACTGGCTTCACAGAGTGAGTTAGGGAGGATTCCCTCTGTCTCAATCTTTTGGAATAGTTTCAGTAGGATTAGTATCAATTCTTCTTTGAATGTCTGGTACAATGCAGCTGTGAGTCCGTCTGGCCTTGGGATTTTTTTCCTTGATGGCAATTTTTTAAATTACAAATTCAATCTTACTGCTTGTTATTGGTCTGTTCAGGGTTTCTATTTCTTCCTGATTTAATCTAGGAAGGTTGTATTTTCCAGGAATTTATCCATTTCCTCTAGATTCTCTAGTCTGTGTGCATACAGATAATCGTAGTAATCTCCAATGATCTTTTGTATTTCTGTGGTGTCAGTTGTAATGTCTTGAGTTTCATTTCTAATTGAGCTTGCTGAAATCACCTCTCTTTTTTTCTTTTCTTTTTTTTCTTTTTTTTTTTTTTTGAGACGGAGTCTCGCTCTGTCTCCCAGGCTGGAGTGCAGTAGCACGATCTTGGCTCACTGCAAGCTCCGCCTCCTGAGTTCATACCATTCTCCTGTCTCAGCCTCCTGAGTAACTGGGACTACAGGTGCCCACTACCACGCCTGGCTAATTTTTTGTATTTTTAGTAGAGATGGGGTTTCACCATGTTAGCCAGGATGGTCTCGATCTCCTGACCTTGTGATTCGCCCACCTCGCCTCCCAAAGTGCTGGGATTACAGGTGTGAGCCACCGCACCCAGCCTCCTCTCTTTTTTTTCTTGGTTAATCTAGCTAATGGGCTAAAATTTTTGCTTATCTTTTCAAAGAACCAACTTTTTGTTTTATTAATCTTTTGTAATTTTTGTTTCAAATTCATCTAGTTCTGCTCTGATCTGTTATTTTCTTCTGCTAGCTTTAGGTGTAGTTTCTTTTTGTTTCCCTCGTATTTTGAGGTGTGACATAAGGTTGTCAGTTTATGATCTTTCAGACTTTTTGATAGAGGCATAAGTGCTATAAAGTTTCCTCTTAGCAGTGCTTTTGCTTTATCACAGAGATTTTGATAATTTCTTTCACTATTATTCATTCTAAAGAATTTTTAAATTTCTATCTTGATTTAATTGTTAACCCCAAAATCATTCAGGAGCAGATTAGTTAATTTCCATGTATTTGTATAGTTTTAGGGATTCCTTTTGAAGTTGATTTTCAGTTTTATTTCATTGTGGTCTGAGAAAATACTTGATATAATTTTGATTTTTTAAAAATTTATTGAGACTGGTTTTATGGCCTATCGTATGGTCTGTCTTGGAGCACATTCCATGTGTTGATGAGAAGAATGTATATTCTGCAGTTCTCAGGTGAAATGTTCTGTAAATATCTGTTAGGTCCATTTGTTCTAGAATGTAGTTCAAGCCCATTTTTGTTGTTGTTGTTGACTTTCTTTCTAGATGATCAGTCTAGTGCTGTCAGTGGGGTGTTGAAGTCCCCCACTATTATTATGTTGTTGCTGTCTATCTCATTTCTTAGGTCTAGTAGTAATTTTTTTTTTTTTGGTATTTCATCATAGTTTTAATTTGTATTTATCACATGATTAGTGATGATGAGCATTTTTCATGTATTTTAAATTTTATTTATTTACTGATTTATTTATTTATTTATTTATTTACTTATTTATTTTACTTTAAGTTCCAGGATACAAGTGCAGAACATGTAGGTTTGTTACATAGGTATATGTGTGCCATGGTGGTTTCCTGCATCTATCAACCCATCATCTAGGTTTTAAGCCCTGCATACATTAGGTATTTGCCCTAATGCTCTCCCTCCCCTTGCCTCCCACCCCCCGACTGGCCCAGGTGTGTGTTGTTCCCCTCCTTGTGCCCATGTGTTCTCATTGTTCAACTCCCACTTATGAGTGACAACAGGCGGTATTTGGTTTTCTGTCCCTGTGTTAGTTTGCTGAGGCCTTGATGGCTTCCAGCTTCATCCACGTCCTTGCAAAGGACATGATCTCATTCCTTTTTATGGCTACATAGTATTCCATGGTGTATATGTACATTTTCTTTATCCAGCCTATCATTCATGGATTTGGGTTGGTTCCATGTCTTTGGTATTGTAAATAGTGCTGCAATAAACATACTTGTACATGTGTCTTTATAGTAGAATGATTTATATTCCTTTGGGTATATGCCCAGTAATGGGATTGCTAGGTCAAATGGTATTTCTGATTCTAGATCCTTGAGGAATCACCACACTGCCTTCCACAATGGTTGAAATAATTTACATTCCTACCAACAGTGTAAAAGCATTCCTATTTCTCCACAGCCATGCCAGCATCTATTGTTTCTTGATTTTTTAATAATTGTCTCTCTGACTGGTGTGAGATGGTATCTCATTGTGATTTTGATTTGCATTTCTCTAATGATCAGTGATGTTAAGCTCTTTTTCATATGTTTATTGGGCACATAAGTGTCTTCTTTTGAGAAGTATCTGTTCATATCCTTTGCCCACCTTTTGATGGGGTTGTTTTTTTCTTGCAAATTTGTTTAAGTTCCTTGTAGATTCTGGATATTAGCCCTTTGTCAGATGGGTAGATTGAAAAATCTTCTCCCATTCCGTAGGTTGCCTGTTCACTCTGATGATTGTTTCTTTTGCTGTGCAGAAACTCTTTGGTTTAATTGAATCCCATGTGTCAATTTTGGCTTTTGTTGCAATTGCTTTTGGCATTTTTGTCATGAAATCTTTACCCATGCCTATGTCCTTAATGGTATTGCCTAGGTTTCCTTCTAGGGTTTTTATGGTTTTCGGTTTTACATTTAAGTCTTTAATCCATCTTGAGTTAATTTTTGTATAAGGTGTAAGGAAGGGGTTCAGTTTCAGTTTTCTGCATATGGCTAGCCAGTTTTCCCAGCACCATTTATTAAATACAGAATCCTTTCCCCATTGCTTGTTTTTGTAGGGTTTGTCAAAGATCAGATAGTTGTAGATGTGTGGTGTTATTTCTGAGATCTCTGTTCTGTTCCATTGGTCTATATGTCTGTTTTGGTACCAGTACCATGTTGTTTTGGTTGCCATAGCCTTGTAGTATAGTATAAAGTCAGGTAGCTTGATGTCTCCAGCTTTGTTCTTTTTGCTTAGGATCGTCTTGGCCCTTCGGCCTCTTTTCTGGCTCCACATGAAATTTTAAGTATATTTTTTTAATTCTGTGAAGAATGCCAGTGGTAGTTTGATGGGAATAGCATTGAATCTACTAACTACTTTAGGCAGAATGGCTATTTACACAATATTGATTCTTCCTATCCATGAACATGGGGTGTTTTTCCATTTGTTTGTGTCTTCTCTTATTTCCTTGAGCAGTGGTTTGTGGTTCTCCTTGAAGAGGTCCTTCACATCCCTTGTAGCTGTATTCCTAGGTATTTTATTCTCTTTGTAGCAGTTGTGAATGGGAATTCATTCATGATTTAGCTCTCTGCTCCTTTGTTGTTGGTGTATAGGAATGCTTGTGATTTTTGCATGTTGATTTTGTATCCAGAGACTTTGCTGAAGTTACTTATCAGCTTAAGGGGTTTGGGGCTGAGATGATGGGGTTTTATAAATATAGAATCAAGATATCTGCAAACAGAGACAATTTGACTTCCTCTCCTCCTTGCCTGATTGCCCTGGACAGAATTTCCGATACTACATTGAATAGAAGTGGTGAGAAGGGGCATCCTTGTCTTGTGCCAGGATTCATTGCTGGAGAGCAAGTGTAATCTTTTAGGAATGTTATATAACTCTTTTTATCATATTACTAGAATTATTCATGTTTTCTAGTTCCTTCTCATTTGGGTAGACTATTTCTTCTAATTATTCTTGAATTTATTTTTTATTTGACTGTGTTTATTTAATTCCTTTTTCCCCCCTTAACAATATGACTTTACTAATACTCATAGTTTATTGTGATCTAATTTAATTCTTGGTGCTTTCAGGGGTGAAGACTCTGTATAAGTTCCGTGACTATAGTGAGTCATTGTATGATGGCTTTTTCAGATGCTGGTTGTAGTAGCAACGTCCTCAGTTTGTGAGAAAGTTCACTGACTTCTATGGGATTGGAATAGCAGAAGTCTCTTGAAGCTTACCTTGTTCCCCTATGATGTGTACTTTTTAGATTTTTTTTTCCCAGTATTTTGTTTGCTGGGTTGAGTAGTTCAGGCTTCAGGCCAGTAGGAGAGGTGTCCCTGGATAGAAATCAGTTGTGTCTAAAGCAGGTGGGTAAATGCAACACACAATGGTGAGTTGAGGTCTCAGCTTTGACAGAGATGGCTGGGGGGCTCTCAGTGAAACACATTGAGGTCTTATCAGGGGGGAAGGGTGGTAGCCACCTCAGCTCTCCCATCAGTCCAGCAAGAAAGTGATCCACCTTCCAGACACACTCCTGACCCAGGGTTCTGGCTATTCAGAACAGACAAGCACCTCTTTTCATCTGCAGGAATATTGATGTTCCAAATAGAGAGGAATCGTGACTCTGTCTCTTGTGCAAGTCTGAATCTGGAGGGTGTTCCTCCTGTGGGGATGCAATCTGAAATCCTGCAGTGTTCCAGAAAGGCTGTGTGTATGTGCACCTATGCTGAGCTCCCATGGAAGAAGCCCCCGCTGTGTCTGCAGTGGTGAACAATGGGGAAAAGAAGTCCTCTTCTCCAAGACCTTTCATGAGCACAAGGGCTGCCTGACTATTGGGGTAAAGCTGCAGAGTTTTCCCACTGAGTCCAACACTGCAACTGTGCCTCTGCTAAAAGAAACTTCCCACCAGCAGAAATATCTGGGACTCAAGGCCTGCCATCCAGATCTTTTTGTCCCATGGGGTGTTCCATTGATATGGTGCACTCCCCCTTCTCCTAGGATTAGGAGTCTCTGAGAGCTGATTACTGTAAATGCTGCTGCTCCTCTGAGTCTAGCCACCCAGTGGGGCTGCCATACTCCATGCTCGTGCTGGGGAAAGTCTGCAAGGGATCTAGTGATGTGTTCTGTCCTCAAGTCTCCCCAGTAGTGGGTGCCAGCACCAGTTCTGATGGGGATGACAGGGGAGTGACATACATTCTGTGAGATTCCTTGGTTATAAAAGCCTTAGTGTGTTGGATTTCTCAAATGCTGTTTGTAGTAGTAATGAACTGGTCATGTTGACTGACTCAGGACCACCCAGTTAGCCAGAGTGGTGTAGGCAATGGTGTACATTTACAGCTAGATTAATCTTGTTATAAAGGATGTCAGCTCATGTTTCTTCTCTGGTTAATCCCCATCCCTCCACCACCCTCTGCCTTACAATGGCACCCAATTTTTACAGACTGTAAGTATTCTTGTAATAGTCAACGTGGCCCTGCATGGACTGGCTTCTTATCACTTTTCTGACCTCTTTTACTATTCTTCCACCTAAATACTGTTTTTCCCACCCATACTGGCTTTCTGACTATTCCTCCAACACTCTGGACAGACTGCTGTTGTAGAACATTTGCATCTGTTGTTCCTTCTGCCTAGAACGTCCTTTCTGCCAATAGCTCTGTGAGTGCCTTACCCCTTCAAGCTACAAAGAGCACTTTCCTGCTCTCATTTAAAACTACAGGCTGCCCTCACACCTTCATCTGGCATCCTTCGTCCATTTTCCTTACTTTATCTTTTCTCAAGGCACATTTCACCTTTCAATATACTGTATAATATACCAAATTATTTTGTTTATCCCTACTAGAATGTAAACTTATGAAGGAAAGAGTTGCCTGGTACAAATCAGGTACCCAGTAAATACTTGTTGAATGATAGAACCAAAAATATTTTAAATTCTTCCATCAAGTAAAGCTGATCTAACAAGGAGCAACACTAGATTTACCCTGTGTTCTGCAAACTGCCAGCACACCAACATCTAGCATGAAAGAACTTGGCCTGAGATCAAGTGGGTTTGGGCCACTTTTCTTCTCTCATTCTTCTTGGACAGCCTTGTCCACTGTTGTGAATTCATTTTCCACCCATAATACGAAGTCCCTATCCAAATGGTTCACAAGTAAAACTCTACCCCAGAGCTGTCTCCTGGACTCCAGACCTGTATATCTACCTTCAGATATTTCCACTCTGATGATTTAAAGGAACTTCAACTCCAAATCTGAACTTATCCTCTAAACCTCCTCCTCCAGTTACCTTTCTCAGAAACTGGTATGTTACTCTTGCCAGTTGCCCCAGCCATAAATCTGGGTGTCACCCTCAACTTCTCTTTCTTTTTCTTTTTCTTTCTTTCTTTTTTTTTTTTTTTTTTTTTTGAGACGGAGTTTTGCTCTCGTTGCCCAGGTTGGAGTGCAGTGGCACAATCTCAGTTCACTGCAACCTCCACCTCCCAGGTTCAAGCAATTCTCCTGCTTAGTCTCCTGAGTAGCTCGGATTACAGGCATGCGCCACCACACCCGGCTAATTTTGTTTTTTTTTTTAGTAGAGACGGGGTTTCTCCATGTTGGTCAGGATGGTCTCAAACTCCTGACTTCATGTGATCCACCCGTCTCAGCCTCCCAAAGTGGTGGGATTACAGGCATGAGCCACTGCGCCCGATCTTCAACTTCTCTTTCTAATCCATGCTTATCCAATCACAAAGGGCTACCAATATTCATTTCTAAACATCTCTGGAAACCATTCACTTTTTTCCTTTTTGTGGAAAACAGGGTCTTGCTTTGTTGCCTAGGCTGGCCTTGAACTCCTGGGCTCAAGCTATCCTCTTGCCTGTGCCTCCCTAAGTGTTGGGTTTACAGGCATGAGCCACTGCACCCTGAACCATTCACTTTTGCTAGTACCTACTGTTACCATCTCCAATTAGACCATTATTCTCACTCATTTGGATCTTGTAACAGCTGCCTCACTTTTACCCCCATTTAAAAAAATTGTGATAAAATTAACATAACAGAAAACTGAACAAAGTTAACATTTTCATGTGTGTCCAGTTCAGTGATACTAAACACATTCATAATGTTGTGCAACCATCAACACCATCCATCTCCATAACCATTTTTGTCTTGTAAAATTTAAGCTCTATATCCATTAAATAATAACTCCCCATTCCTTCCTCCCCCAAGCCCCTGGAAACCACCTTTCTACTCTCTGTCTCTATGAACTTGAGTATAACCTTATCTCATAGAAGTGAAATCATATAGTATTTGTCTTCTTGTGATTGGCTTATTTCATTAGCATAATGTCCTAAAAGTTTATCCATGCGGTAGCATATTGTAGAATTTCCTTCCTTTTTAAGGCTAAATAATATTCCGTTGTTTGTATACATCACATTTTTCTTATTCATTCATCCATTGATGGACATTTTGGTTGCTTCCATGTTTTAGCTATGCTGATAATGCTGTTATGAACATGGCTGCACAAATATCTTTAAGATATTGCTTTCATTTCTTTTGAATATATACACAGAAGTAGAATTGCTTTATTGTATGGTAATTCTATTTTTAATTTTTTGAAAAATTGCCACCCTGTTTTCCTCAACAGTTGTACCATTTTACATTCTGACCATTTTACATGGTGCACACAGATTTCAGTTTCTCCACATCCTTTCCAACAACACATTATGTTTTTTTTTTCTAGTAGCCATCTTAATGGGTGTGAGATGGTATCTCATTGCAGTTATGATTTGCATTTCCTTTCCATTTTTGATGTCTTTTATTCTTTTTCTTGCCTGACAGTTCTGGCTAGAACTTCCAGCACTATGCGGCATAGAGTGATCAACATGGGCATCGGTGTCTTGGTCCTAATTTTAGAGGAAAAGCTTTTGGTCTTTCACCATTGAGAGTAATGTTTGCCGTGGGTTTTTTGCACATAGCTTTTATCATGTTGAGGTAGTTTATTTCTATTTCCAGTTTGTTGAGCATTTTTATCATAAAAGGGTGTTGATTTTTGCCTTTAAAAAGATCATGTGATTTTGTTTCTTCATTTAATCAATGTGGTGTATTACACTGCTTGGTTTTCCTGAACCATCCTCGCATTTCTGGAATAAATTCTACTTGGTCATGGTGCATAATCCTTTTAATATGCTGCTAAATTTGGCTTGCCAGTATATTGTTGAGGCTTTTTAGATCAATGTTCCTAAGGGATATTCATCCGTAGTTCTTTTATCTTATAGTGTTCTTGTCTGTCTTCGGTATCAGAGTAATGCAGACCTCATAGAATTAGTTAGAAAGTGTCCCTTCTTCCATTTTTTTGGGAAAGTTTGAGAAGGATTGATACTAGTTATTCAAATGTTTGGTAGAATTTCCTCATTAAATCATCGGGTACAAGGCTCTTCTTTTTTGGGAGATTTTTGATTACTGATTCAATCATCTTACCAGTTATAGGTCTATTCAGATTTTCTAACTCTTCCTATTTAAAGTTGGTAGACTTTGTGTTTCTAGAAATGTGCCATCTCATATAGGTTATCCAATTTGTCGGTGTGCAATTATTTATAATACCCTCTTATAATCCTTTTTATTTCTCTAGAATTGTTAGCAAAGTCTGCATTTTCATTTCTGATTTTAATAGCTTGTGTCTTCTAACTTTTTTTCATCCATCTAGCAAAAGGTTTGTAAATTGTGTTAACTTTTTCAAAAAAACAACTTCTGGTTTCACCGATTTTCTCTATTGTGTTTCTATTGTCTGTTTTATTTATTTCTGTTCTAATCTTTATTATATCCTGCTTTCTGCTAGCTTTGTGTTTAGTTTGTTGTTCTTTTCCTAGTTCCTTAAGTTATAAAGTTAGGTTGTTGATTTGAAATATTGTGTGTGTGTGTGTGTGTGTGTGTGCGCATGCATTTAATGTAAGTGCTTATAGTCAGAAGTTTCCCCCTCAGCATTGCTTTTGTTGAGTCCCATAAATGTTGATATGTTATGATTTCATTTTCATTTATCTCTAAGTATTTTCTAATTTCCTTCTGTTTTCTTCTTTGACCCAATGGTTGTTTGAATGCGTTGTTTAATTTCCACAAATTTGTGAATTTTCTAGTTTTATTTCTCTTACTGATTTCTAACTTCATCTCATTGGGGCTGGAGAAGATATTTTGCGTGATCTCCATCTTTTAAAATCCATTAAGACTTTATTTGTTACCTAGCATATGGTCTATCCTGAAAAATGTCCCATGTTCATTTGAGGTGAATGTGTACGCTGTTGTTGGAGACAGTGTTCTGTTTGTGTCTGTTAAATCTAGTTGGTTTATTTCATTAAGTCCTCTATTTTCTTACTTATCTTCTATCTGGTTGTTCTATCTATTATTGAAAGGACATATTGAAGTCTCCAATTATTATTGTACAATTGCCCATTTTTTACTTCAATTATGTTAGTTTTTACTTCATATATTTTGATAGTCTGTCATTAGGAGCATGACATTAGGAGCAAATGTTTATAATTGTTATATCTTCTTGCTGTATCTCCTCTCATTAATATATAACATTTTTCTTTGTCTCTTGCAACCTTTATTTGACTTAAAATTTATTTTGTCTTATATTAATATAGCCATATCTGTTGTCTTTTGGCTATTATTTGATGGAATATCTTTCTCCGTACACTCACTTTCAATAGATTTGTATCTTTGGACCTAAAGTGTGTTTCTTATAGAGGGCTTATAGTTAGATTGTGTGTTTTTACGTTCTGCCAATCTTTGTCTTTTGATTGGAGAGTTTCATCTGTTCACATTTAAAGTAATTACTGGTAAGGAAGGACTTACTTCTGTCATTTTGATATCTGTTTTCTATATACCATCTGGCCTTTATTTTTTCTTGGTCCCTCATTTGCTGCATTACTGCCTTTTGTGTTTAGTTGGCTTTTTATAGTGAAATGTTTAGATTCCTTTTCTCATTTCCCTTTGTGTATACGATAAACTATTTTTTTCTTTATGGTTGCCATGGGGATTACATTTAACATCCTAATGTTATAACACTCCAATTTGAATTTGTGCAGCTTAACTTCAATAACATATAAAAACTCTGTTTTATTTACAGCTCTGTCACCACCCCTTTGGGTTATTGTCATAAAATTATGTCTTTAAACATTGCATACCTCAAAACACAAACTAATAATTCTTTTAAATGCATTAGTCTCCTAAATTACGTAGAAAACAAAACAAAGAGCTACAAAGCAAAGTTTGTAACAATACTAGCTTTAGATTGATAATTTTTTTAATGTATTCATTTCTTAAATAATGAAGAAAGCAAAAATTGGAGGTTCAAACTGTTGTCACAAGAATACTAATCTTTATAATTGCCCATGTGTTTATTTACTTGTATTGAGATCTTAAATTTTCCATATGACAGCTGCCTCACTTTTCCCTCTAGCTACTCAAATCTGAAAATAGTAAATAACTTTACTGGGCCTGTTCCAAGCACTTTACATCCATTTAAACTCCACAACAATCCTATAAAATAGATCCTGTTATGACTCCCATTTCCCAAATAAGGAAACTAAGGCACCAAGTATCTTTGCAACTTCTCAAGTTTCCACCACAGAAAGTGATGGATCTCAAATTTCAACCCATGCAGTCTGGCTCCAGAGCCCATGTCCATTACCTTAGCTTCTTAGGATTAAGTCACACCATTGCCTAAACATTTAATGGCTCCCCTTTACCCTCAGGGTGACATTCAACTTCTTTTCTATCCTCTCCAAAATCTGACTCCTGCTCATCTCTTCATCTTTTTCTTTGACTTCAACAGCCGCCACCCTGACCAAAACTCCCACACTTCTTAACCGTCTTCCTCATCATGAATGAACTTCTTTCAGTTCCTTGAATGCTTTTCAGCTCTTGTCTGTGCTGTTCTTTCTGCCTGGAACATTTTATTAACACGCCATCCCCATTTGCCTGACAGTCACACCCACTCTTCACGTCTCTGATAGACCTTTCTGCAGGAAGGTTTCCCTGATCCTCTTATACCCCTACCTCTAAGGGACTCACCATTTTGCTTCTGTGCCTCAAGGTTGTGCTCTGGGTCCTTTTTCCTTCTCTTTGCATGTGGTCCCATAGCGGGTTTGTCCAGTGTTATGTCCCATGGCTCCTAATCTCTAGGTTCAGGCTGACCTCTCCCTGAGCTCCAGCTTTATATATCTGACTGCCAACTTAACCTCTCTACAAGGAGGCCAAAAGACCTCATTCAAACTTAACCCAGACAAAACAGAATTTTTGCCCATCATTATCCATTCACTTGCCAAATCCCACATCCAAGAGTTATTTTGGTTCTTCTTGTACTATATCACTCTAATCTAACCCTGAAGCAGTCCTGCCAACACTGCCTGTAAAAATTATGAACTCTATGCACTTCACTGTATCTTCCCTAGAATACTTCAACAGCTTTAGAACTAGGGTCCATGGTTCACTCTTGCCACACTGCAGCAAACAAAGCAAAGGCTTAAAATGTAAATCAGACTGTGTACTATCCCACTCAAAATGTCCCAGTAGGTTCTGTTATAGTCTGAATGTTTGTATTCCCACAAAATTCATATGTTAAAATCCTAGCTTTCAAGGTGATGGTATTAGGAGGTAGGGCCTCCTGAGAGGTTAAGTGAATGGGATTATTGACCTTTTAAAATAGATCTCAGGAGTTTATTTGCCCCTTCTGCCATGTGAGGACTCAACCAGAAGATGTCTTCTGTGAACCAAGAAATAGGCTCTTGCTCAATCCGTGAGTACTTGATCTCGTACTACTCAGCCTGCAAAACTGTGAGAAGCAAATTTCTGTTGTTTACAAGCTACCCACTTTATGGAGTTTTGTTATAGCAGACTGAACAGACTAAGACAGTTTTCCCTTACATGTTGAATACAACCCTACTCTCTACCCTGGTTCAGCCATCTCTTCGACTTCATTCTATACAACTCTCTCTCTCTCATTGCCAGTATTCCCCAGTCACACTGCCTTTCCTTCCACTGTTTGGATGTGCATCTTGCATTTTCTAGGTTTGGATTCACTTACATGTGACAGAAAACTCCAAATAAAGATGACTTTCACTTATTGCTTATTTCACTTTCAATTAAAATAGATCCAGGGGTAACTAGTCCAGGGCTGGTATGATATTTCCACAATCATCAGGGTACCAGGCTTCTCCTATTTGTAGCTCCACCATTCTCTACACATAGCCTGTACTATGTGGTCCAAGAGGTCGGCTGGCGCTCCATTCATAACATTCACATTCCAGCCAGCAGGATGACCAAAAGGCCTTTGAAAACATATATGTTTTTATCCCATTGGTCCAAACACAGTGACATAGCTATATCACACTTCAAGGGAAGCTGCATCAATAGTTCATTCCTTTTCATTACCGAGTAGTATTTCATGGTATTTATATACCACACATTGTTTAACTATTCATCCTTTGAAGGATATTTAGGTTGCTTCTAGATTTTAGCTAAATAACAAATAAAACTGCTATAAATATTCACGTATAGGTTTTAATGTGAACATAAGCTTTTCTTTTTCTGGGATAAATGCACCAAAGTGCAATTGCTGGATCATATGATAAGCACTTCTTTAGTTTTTTTTAGGTTTTTTAGTTTTTGTTTGTTTGTTTGTTTTAACAAAACTGTCATACTCTTTTTCTAAAGTAACTATCATTTTACATTTCCACTAGCAATGTATGAGTGATCTGGTTCCCCACATCCTTGCCAGCTTTTGGGGTTGTCACTGTATTTTATTTTAGTTATTCTCATAGTGGTATGGGAACATTTCATTGTGATGATTTTACTTTGCATTTCCTTAATAACTAAATATTTTGAAAATCTTTCAATTTGCTTATTTTTCATCTCTATATCCACTTCAGTGAAATGCCTCTTCATGTCTTTTGCCCATTTTCTAATTGCCTTGTGTCTTTTTCTGCTGTTGAGTTTAGAGAGCTCTTTATATATTTTAGACACAAGCCCTTTGTCAAATGTGTGGCAAATGTTTTCTCTCAGTCTGTGGCTTGTTCATTCTCCTCATAGGGACTGTCACAGAGCAAAAGTCTTTAATTTTGATAAGGTCCAATTTGGCATTTTTTCCTCTTATGGACTACACTTCTGGGGTCAAATCTAAGTACTCTTAGCCTAGACCTAGGTCTCAAAGATTTTGTCCTTTTTTTTTTTTTTTTTTTTTTTTTAGAGCTTTATTGTTTTGCATCTTACATTTAAGTCCATGATCTATTAGGTCAAGGTTTATTTATTTTTGCCTATTAATGTCCAAATTCTCCAGCATGGAAATATTTTAAAAGGAATTGTTAAAGAAATGGTTGTCCCCCATCCCCCAACCACAGACACACACAATGATGATTAACAAGAGCCAGAAAAAGCTTACTAAAACCAAGTTAGGCCAAAGCATCTTCTTTTCTTCTTTTTTTAAAAATAAGATTTATATGCTGGGAGATCCAGAGAATGCTAGCAAAATCAAACAAACTTAACACACATACTCCTAGATGGAAATATGGTACTCAGGGAGTGAGATATAATAGTCTCAATGTATTCAATACTTGTCACAGACTCTCTGGAGCAGAACTGTGATTGTGGATGATATATTTTAAGACTACCTCAAGGTGTGTAAAGAAGAAAGACCAAATGTCTGCAGTTGTGACTTTGGAGGAATGTTGAAGAGCCACGTATTACTTATTTCAGTCTCAGTTGGACCTGGGAAACAATAAGCATAAAGAGGACATGAAGCAAATTTAAAATGTTTGGCAGGCTATCTCATGGAAGAAAGAAAGGATGGGTTCTGTACAGCTTTGGGGACACCAATCTGTATGACAGCTAGATTTGAATGCTGTTATACAATCTAGGACAAGTCAGTAAAAGTTACAGAAAGCTGGATTTCAACTCAATGTAAGAAAAATCTCTCTAATATGTTTTGCTAATAGATCATGGAATGCTCTAGCTCAAAATATAGTCCAGTCTCCATCAATATAATTGTATGAGCTGTAATGATAGGTTGACCCAGATGACCTCACAAGGCCAAAGGCAGAATTAGAAATGCTTCAGTTTGAAGGAGGAGGGTTTTCTTATATGCTGGAGAAGTCAGGCAAGATTTCACAGTGTGGAGGGTGCACTTTAGGTTACTTAAATAGTTAAAGCCTTCACACTTTGAAAACACGAAGGTAGGGATCTTTGCTAAGTGAAGAAATAGATACATGGTAGACCAAGATCACAACATAAGTCTCTTTCTATGAAATCAACACACATGCACCTCCCCAATTAAATTTTATGTGGAATACAAAATGTTTGAAATAGAATGTGCCTCAGATGCCATCACTTCTAATTTACCCATTTTATGGGGAAAAGAAAGTCGACTCACAAAAGTTCAAATTTTTTACCCAAGGAATGCATCTTGTATCTAGTTTGTGACAGATATGCAGGTCTCCTTATTCCAAAAAGCTAGTATTTATTGGGTACTTTCTGTGTTCAGAGTATTTAAAATGGATTATGTAACTTAATCCTCGTAACAATTTCATAACCTGGGTATTATTATTCCCATTTTGCAAATGAGAAAACTGAGGCTCAAAGAAGAAAAATTACTAGACCCAAATGGCACAGTGAATGAATAGAGGAGACAAGATTTAAACCCTAGGATATCAATTCCTAAGACTATATATATTTTTAAACTTTTAAATTTGATTATATTGCGTTTAGTTACAAAAGTAATTCAAGTCTAACAGTACAGAAGTGTATAATGAAAAAGTTAATAATCTGCCTCTCTCCTTTCCCAAAGCACTCTCCTTGGGGTAAACAATATGTCCAATCTGATGCATATGATCTTAGACTCTTCTCTCAGTAACACCCAAATCCTTGACCATTATGCTTATGCTGCCTCCCTAGTTTAGCCTTCTTCCTGCTATAGCAAACTATCTCCAAATGAAAAAGACAAAGGAAAGGGGAAAATTTTAGAAATGGCTTAGTAACTAAGCGTCAACTGCTCATATTAAGTTGACAATTTGCTATTGAGATTTACCCTGAGTATGTATATTTAATTAAAATGAGAAGATCTAAACGTGTGTGTGACTGTGCTATGAAAAATCATTATTTTGCCTCAATAAGGAACAATTGTCCCTTGTATGACAGCCAGATTTGAATGCTATATTTCACCCTGGAAAATAAATGATCCTGGGTAATTGTAGAAAACTCTGAAAATAAGTATTTTCTAGTGAAAATTCTAAAGGGCTTTATCTAATGTGGTAACAAAGTGTATAACTCTCTTCTATCCTATCAAGAAGAAAAGTACTCTTTCCTTTTCAGAGGAAACCAATTTCCAATTGTCATGTGACAGCTACATTCAAATACCTTTTTCTATTCTGAGGAAGTGACAGATTGAAGATAATGAAATTTGATCATTTTTTAAATCTGAAGTTTAGGGAATAGTGCACAGTATAACCTCACAAATAAAAACACATTTTTAGACTGAGTGTGGCGGCTTATGCCTATAACCCCAAAACTTTGGAAGGCCAAGGCAGGAGGATCACTTGGGCCCAGGAGTTTGAGACTAACCTGGGCAACATAGCAAGACTCTGTCTCTACAAAAACTAAACCAAACCAAAATTTTAAAAAAACCCCACATTTTTATTGTTAGAGTTTTTCTGACCTGATTTATCACCCCATGTTGCTTTTAAAAGAAAAAAAGTTATACAATTATTCTTACAAAGTACAATTCTTCCAAAATGTGCTATTTTCAATTTTTTAACTAAAAAGTTTGTCTGTAAAACTTTCTCTAGAATAACGCCTCCCTTCATGGTTTCAAACAGTTTAATAGCAGATCAAAATACAGGCTCAACATCAGCATATTGAGATGTATCCAAAATAGGAACACTTTTTTTGTGTCTAAAAATAAACTGCTACTGTTTCAATATGTGGAACAAATAAAATGGATTTGGAAGGGGCGCTCATAGCACTACTGTGTGACTATTCTTTTCATGTATTCCTCATAAATTAAACAATGCAAATTTAGCAATAGTTTTGCCCAGTGGTTCTCAATTTGGGCACCAACTTTCTTAAAGAAATAGCCTGATTAGAAAATAATTGTACTTCTTCCTCGCTACTGTTACCACACCTGCACTTTTCATTTTCTATAAGGTGCAGTGGCAAAACTGCATCTTTCAACCCTGCCTCTTTTATCTGATGTAGTGGATGACAGGTAATCTAGCTGAAAGTTCCGACAATTGCACCACCAGAAAAACACTGGCTGATGAAATCTGAGCAGTTATCACACTAACCATCACCTGTCAAGCCTCTTGCTTCAATTTAAGGGCGCATCAATTTTCTGAAGAGGAAATCAAGGGCAAAGAATAAAAGCGCTTCAGATAAACACTGACAAAGGCCCTTTCTGCCTTTTTTTAAAAATTTATGATGGGATGTACTATCATAGGTTGCTCCGTGAGGTTTTATCAACTGTCCTGATACATCCCAGATAGCTCAGGATTCTTTGGCCATTGATGAAGTACTATACTTGCACTTACTGAAAGGGCAGAAGATTTCCAACTGAAAATTACTTTCACTAAATACCACAAAGATATTGAAGGCAGAGAGAGCCTGGAGATGGAACAAATGACAGCTGCATATAACAATGAACCTCTCAGTTCTCGAGGCTGGCAGACAAGACTGATTAGAGTAAGAACATGAAATAATGTTTTCTTAAAGCCAGGGAGCATATTGTGTAAAGTGTCAGGTACAAAGAGTTCATATGTTCTTTGTGGTGAATTGGGAACACCATGCTGCCAGCTGTATTACAGTGTGGCCTGTCACAGCTTCCAGACCAAGATTTTTTTTCTAAATCTATCTGGTTACCACACTCAAAATACACATGCAAGTAATGATGAAAGAAAAGATAAAGGGTTAGGGAAGTAAAAGATATAGTAAAACAGATTTTGTGAGGTGCTTGGAAATTAGCACTTAACAAAATCAATCTGTTTTTCTTTGGAGATTGAAAGCCATCCGGTTGAGGTGCTGGGCCTTATCTATAATTCTCCTGGGATATCAGGAGAGAGTATTTTCAAGAGGGAACCAACATGTGGAGTAAATATTAGTTTTGACTGGTCTTGGGTTATACAGTCTGATATGAGGCCAACTCTGTGAAACATGAAACATTCCCACTAATGGGAACACAGACTTGGTGTATTCTAGAGGTTATTGGAGTTTTTGAAGGGAGAGCCAAGTACTCACTCTGTTGGTTTCTTCAAGTTGTGAGTCATTTGGAAAACAAACAAAACAGACAGGGGTAAAAATATCAGCTATATTAGCATTGAAGTGAGATTGGAGAACAAGGGTTGGACTCACCTGCCTCAGTAGGTTTACCAAGCAAAAGACAAGAGAATGGGGCCAGTCTACAAGCTGGCAAGCCCTAAATAAAGGAGGCAAAAAGAATGTAGACCACTTGCATGCAACTGAGCCTCTTTTCAATTGTCCCAATCGAGTAACCAGTCTCTCCTTTAGGATAGGATGAAAAGGAGGACAGCGTATAAAAATAAAGACAGTATATTCTGAAAGAATGGACATTTGAATTTTGTGCACCAAAGCCCTACATTTCCCAGTGCCTTTGTTTGTTTATTGATTTGCTGGTCAGTTTGTTTTGGGTGGTGATAAAAGGAGAGTATTAGGAAGCCTATTTTGCCTTAGTCCAAGCCAAATTCCCCAATCCAGTTTTATCAGCAGTAAAACTACGTGATGTCCATATTTCTCCTCTCAAATCTTAGAGTAGAAAGCAATATCACTGAATTGCCCAGTAGCTCAGACTTGCCCAGATATCAACTGGACATTTTCCCAGTGGCCTATGAGAGTGAGTTGATGGAGTGGAAGTTGAATCTATTAATGGAAAAATTTTATTTTGGAACAATGGTGCTTTAAGTCTGGCTCAGCTCTTGGCAGTTTTGTGTAACAGTCATTGTACTATTGATAAATGATGTACCATAGATTAATGATTGACAAAATATTAAAACCACCTCATTCATGAAAATGACCCATCAGAGGCAGTATTATTATTCCCCTTCACCCTAGAGAAATATTTCTGGGGAAAGAAGAAAGAAAGGGAGGCACGTGAAGCAAAAGACATGCAAAGCCCAGCCTTTCCCATTTACTATTAAGCTACCCGAAGAATGAAAATTGTAGCACAGTGTTTAAGAGTGGCCAGACGTAGGCAGATCTCAGGTTAAATACGACCACCACCTTCACTAGCTACCGTGTGGCTTTGACAAATTAGTGAGCTACCCATGCCTCAATTCTTCCTTTCCAAAATGGAGATAATAACAGAATCTAACTTGTAGAGCCGTTATGAAGATTGAATTACATATTGTATTTAAAATGTTTAACAAAACACCTGGAACAACGTGTAGGCCTGCAGTAAATGTCAGCTGTGATCGTTCTTAGCTCCCAGTCATATGTTGAGAAGCCATTAACCTTGAAATCATTTCTCCTCTAATAGAAGTAATTCCTAGAAGACCTTTCCCACTTTTTGAATCTTCCAACGTGTCCCCAAAATACTCAGTTCCTTCAGGACAAAACATTAAAACAGACATCTTCTAAATGGTGGTTTCACAAGAGAAAAACCGTTGGTTGTTTTTGACCTGTTTGTGTAACAGATTTCTTATTTGCATTTTTCATGACACTTTGAATCCAAACCCCAGATATGTTTTGCTGTATTCTCTTGAATAGTGAAATTGTTCTAATTATTATTCAAATGTAAAAGCAAGGTAGGGACTTCCCAAGACCTCATAGTTATCATCTTTACACATTCATTCTCCTTGCTCACATTTTCCCAAAGTAGAGTTCTGTCATAAGATGCCACTTTTTAAATTTACTTCTTCTAAGAAGCTCAAAGCACTTACAGACATCTCATAAATTTGTGCAACATTTCTGTGACTAACAAATCAGTGAGGAAGAATAAAGTTGAAAAAAAATGAGGTATAGAGACAGCAGATGTTGACCAAGTTACCGGATGAAGCTATGTCAAGATAGGGTACCTGCCAGGTCATGGAGCCTCCACTGTGGCTGGGCCGTGTGGGTGTTCCCAAAGTGTGTGGCTATCTGATTTCAATATTCCTCGAAGTCCTTCTTATCATGACTCCTGCCTGTGCATGATGGCCTCAATTAGGCTAAGATAAGAACCGATTTTACTTATTTTCTCCAGCTCACCATTAGACAGGCTAAAAATGTTTGGTTTTGTCTGTTTTTGCATGATGAAGGAAGCAAATTAACAAATTTGAAAATTATTGGATAAACTGTTCATCGTCTCCATAAGGATAAACTCTTGGAATTCTTGCCCATTTTTCTCCAGAAAGGTGGGAAAAGAAAGGTTTTTTTGTTTTTTTGTTTTGTTTTCGTTTCTCATCATCATTTTAAAAATATCTTTTTTGTGATAATCTTTTATTTTCTGCCTATTTCCAGCCTCCTTATCCCAGAGATACTACACAAGAGTGAAAGGAAGACAGCAATTATGTTTAGACAAAACTGGGCTTAAGTGCCACTTTGTTAGGCAATGTTCTTAATAGTGCTAACCTTTGGTTTCTTGTTTGAAACTTAAGTTTGGTGGAATAATTAAATGAGGTAATACGAGGCTGGCACACCCAAAAAATCACTTATGAATAGTCCCTTCATTTGCTCATTTTCCCTTCTCTATTTAAATATCACTGTTTCATTTTTTCCCCAAAGACCCTCTAATTGTATTTATGCTTGGATCAATCCATTTGGTTTTTGCTTGTTTGTCTGTGGGGAGAAGGAGGAGGGAATGCTTTCATTTATTTAAAGTGGCATTACCACCCAGGCGCGGTGGCTCGCACCTGTAATCCCAGCACTTTAGGAGGCCAAGGCAGGTGGATCACAAGGTCAAGAGATCAAGATCATCCTGGCCAACAGGGTGAAATCCTGTCTCTACTAAAAATACAAAAACTAGCTGGGCATGGTGGCAGGCACCTGTAGTCCTAGTCCTACTTTCGAGGCTGAGGCAGGAGAATTGCTTGAACCCGGGAGGCGGAGGATGCAGTGAGCCGAGATCAAGTCACTGCACTTCAACATGGCGACAGAGTGAGACTCCGTTTCAAATTTAAAAAAAAATAATAAAGTGGCATCACTTTCTTACAAAAGTTATACAGAGTGCCAGAGACCTGGAGGTTGAACCTACAAATGGGAAATATTTATTTTGGAACAATGGTGCTTATAGTCTGATTTGGCTCTAGGCAGTCTTTTATAATAGTCATTGTACTATTAATTTTGGCGTAATGATGGGCAAAAAATAGGAATCATCTCATTTATGAGTAAGAGTCATCAGAGATGGTATTATTTTTCCCCTCATTCTATTTTAATGTTGGTAACTAAGAATGGGGTCGCATAAGGCCTTTTGTCCTGTCAAATTAATATACAGATTAACAAATCCTTGGGAATCATTGTTTTACAACAATAATTACACTTTGGACAGAACTAGCAAAAATGAAGAATGAGGTATTTGAACTTCTGTCATTATGTAAGTAGGAAAGCAAACTGACTAACTTCTCTCCTGTGAACAGCATCCTCCTTGGGCAAGGAAGATGTTAGCAGTCACAAAACAAGGTAGGGAGATGGATTATTCTTTTTATAGTGGCACATCAAAAACAAGACAGTTTTCTCTTTTCTGTGGCTTTGGGGTGGGGTACTCTTTCCATCTGATGGAATCAGAAAGTAAAAGTATATTCTTTGTATTGCATTTTAAGCTCTAGACGAAAGTTGCTATGTCAAGATAATTGATAACATGACCCGAGGTATTTCTTTGTATTGCTTCAGATTTTTGGGAATGCCCAGCAGGAACAAAATAAATAAATCTGGTTTTCTGCTTGTAAAATACCTTTAGTTTAATGCAGTTCTTTTCTTCATTTTTGGAACCTCAATATTTCCATCTTTGTTCAGGCAATTCCACTCCACTGCTCCTCCTACAAGTCATTTAGGACACAATGAAAAATATAAATTTACAACAACTTTGATCTTCGTAATTTTTTTACAAAGTTGTGTAATTGGTTAACACCCAGTAACAAGTTTTAGAGCCAAAACCATGGCAGAAAATTTTATCTACAATGAATTCACATTAATGTACAAGTTTTTATTATAAACAAATTATGGTGGATATGTCTAATCCAAAAGACCAAGCAATCAAAATGTTCAGATTGAGTCAGAACAACACCTCCCCTAAAAATCAGTGAGACTCCCTTCTCTAAGAGAATTCTCTTCTGTTTTAAGGAATGGCATTACAGCAGCAAGATCTACAGGGAATTCCTTTTTCTGCTTCCATCAGCTTCTGATTGGCATGGCTGGAGCTCAATGCAGCTTTGTTTGCTGCCACTGGTAATGATGACATCTATGACTAAAATGTGGAGATTGACCTGCCTCACTTACCTTCAGTTAAAAAGCCTTCCTCAGGAAATTCCACCAACTGCACACATCAGTTGGTGAAAACTTACATGATTCTGACCACAGAATAAGCTATTTCTAAATCCTTGGCTAGAGTTAGGCCAAGTACAAAATCTGGGTATAAAGAAGTACTGAATTCTCTTAATAAAAGAAATTGCTCTCCTAGAAATATGAAATGTGTGACCACTATTTTTCTTCCTTAATCACCTAGAGGCTTGTGTTGAATTCGCACATGTGCCTGTCTCCTCCTGGGCTTGCGTTATACCTGCTTGCTCCTTATTTCTCTCCTCAGGTTGCATAATTAACTTTTTTATTCAGCAAAATTATTACATTTTTGTTATTCTAAAGTCCCATTTCAAATAAGAGATGCTAATGGTGCTCAGAATTGCTTAAGCTGAGCTCTCATGCACTTTAACACAAGTAGGTTTTTTTTTTTATTTTTTTTTTTTTATTTTTTTTTTTTTTGAGACAGAGTCTCGCTCTGTCGCCCAGGCTGGAGTGCAGTGGCGCTATCTCGGCTCACTGCAAGCTCCGCCTCCCGGGTTCACGCCATTCTCCTGCCTCAGCCTCCCGAGTAGCTGGGACTACAGGCGCCCACAACCGCGCCCGGCTAATTTTTTTTTTGTATTTTTAGTAGAGACGGGGTTTCACCGTGGTCTCGATCTCCTGACCTTGTGATCCACCCGCCTCGGCCTCCCAAAGTGCTGGGATTACAGGCGTGAGCCACCGCGCCCGGCCTTTTTTTTTTTTTTAATACTTTAAGTTCTGGGATACATATACGGTATGTGCAGGTTTGTTACATAGGTATACACATGCCATGGTGGTTTGCTGCACCCATCAACCCATCATCTACATTATGTATTTCTCCTAATGCTATCCCTCCCCTAGGCCCCCACCCACAACAGGCCCCAGTGTGTGATATTCCCCTCCCTGTGTCCATGTGTTCTTATTGTTCAACTCCCACTTATGAGTGAGAACATGCAGTGTTTGGTTTGCTGTTCCTGTGTTAGCTTGCTGAGAATGATGGTTTCCAGTGTCATCCATGTCCCTGCAAAGGACATGAACCCATCCTTTTTTATGACTGCATAGTATTCCAAGGTATATATGTGCCACATTTCCTTTATCCAGTCTATCATTGGTGGGCATTTGGTTTGGTTTCAAGTCTTTGCTATCGTGAACAGTGCTGCAATAAATATACGTGTGCATGTGTCTTTATAGTATAATGATTTATAAACCTTTGGGTATATACCCAGTAATGAGGTTGCTGAGTCAAATGGTATTTCTGGTTCTAGATCCTTGAGGTATCACCACACTGTCTTCCACAATGGTTGAACTAATGTATACTGCCATCAACAGCACAAAAGTGTTCCTATTTCTCCACATCCTCTCCAGCATTTGTTGTTTCCTAACTTTTTAATGATTGCCATTCTAATTGGCATGAGATGGTATCTCATTGTGGTTTTGATTTGCATTTCTCTAATGACCAGTGATGATGAGCTTTTTTTCATATGTATGTTGGCCACATAAATGTCTTCTTTTGAGAAACTAGCAAGACAGGCCAACATTCAAATTCAGCAAATACAGCGAACATCACAAAGATACTCCTCAAGAAGGGCAGCCCAAAGCACGTAATCATCAGATTCACCAAGGTTGAAATGAAGGAAAAAATGTTAAGGGCAACCAGAGAGAAATGTTGGGTTACCCACAAAGGGAAGCCCATTAGACTAACACTATATCTCTTGGCAGAAACCCTACAAGCCACAAGAGAGTGGGGGCCAATATTCAACATTCTTAAAGAAAAGAATTTTCAACTCAGAATTTCATATCCAGCCAAACTAAGTTTCATAAGCAAAGGAGAAATAAAATCATTTATAGACAAGCAAATGCTGAGAGATTTTGTCACCACCAGACCTGCCTTACAGCAGTTCCTGAAGAAAGCACTAAATATGGAAAGGAAAAACTGGTACCAGTCACTGCAAAAACATACTGAATTGTAAAGATCATCAACACTGTGAAGACACTGCATCAACTAATGGGCAAAATAACCAGCTAGCATCATAACAACAGGATCAAATTTACATATAACAATATTAACCTTAAATGTAAGTGGGCTAAATGCCCCAACTAAAACGCACAGACTGGCAAATTGGATAAAAAGTCAAGACCCATCAGTGTGCTGTATTCAGGAGACCCATCTTACATGCAAAGACACACATGGGCTCAAAATAAAGGGATGGAGGAATATTTACCAAGCAAATGGAAAGTCAAAAAAAGCAGGGGTTGCCATCCTAGTTTCTGATAAATCAGACTTTAAACCAACAAAGATAAAAAAAAAAAAAAAAGACAAAGAGGGCCATTGCATGATGGTAAAGGGATCAATTCAACAAGAAGAACTAACTATCCTAAATATACATACACCCAATACAGGAGCACCCAGATTCATAAAGCAAGCTCTTAGAGACCTAAAAAGAGGCTTAGATGCCCACACAATAATAGTGGGAGACTTTAACACCACACTGTCAATATTAGACAGATCAAAGAGACAGAAAATTAACAAGGATATTCAGGACTTGAACTCAGCTCTGGACCAAGTGGACCTGATAGATATCTACAAGAACTCTCTACCCCAAATCAACAAAATATACATTATTCTTGGTGCCACATGGCACTCACTCTAAAACTGGTCACATGATTGGAAGTAAAACACTCCTCAGCATATGCAAAATAACTGGAATCATAACAAACTGTCTCTCAGACCACACTGCAATCAAATTAGAACTCAGGATTAAGAAACTCACTCAAAACCACACGACTACGTGGAAACTGAACAACTTGCTGCTGAATGACTCTTGGGTAAATAATGAAATTAAGACAGAAATTAAGAAGTTATTTGAAACCAATGAGAACAAAGAGACAATGTACCAGAATCTCTGGGACACAGCTACAGCAGTGTTTAGAGGGAAATTTATAGCACTAAATGCCCATGGGAGAAAGCAGGAAAGATCTAAAATCAATACCCTAACATCACAATTAAAAGAACTAGAGAAACAAAAGTAAACAAATTCAAAAGCTAACAGAAGACAAGAAATAACTAAGATCAGGGCAGAAGTGAAGGAGATAGAGACATGAAAAACCCTTCAAAAAAACAATGAATCCAGGAGCTGTTTTTTTTTTCTTTGAAAAGATTAACAAAATAGACCAGTAGCCAGACTAATAAAGATGAAAAGAGAGAAGAACCAAATAGACACAGTAGAAAATGATAAAGTGGCTATCACCGCTGATCCCACAGAAATACACACTACCATCAGAGAATACTATAAACACCGCTATGCAAATAAACTAGAAAATCTAGAAGAAATGGATGAATTCCTGGACTCATACACCCTCCCAAGACTAACCCGGAAGAAGTTGAGTACCTTAATAAACTGATAACAAGTTCTGAAACTGAGGCAGTAATTAATAGCCTACCAACCAAAAAAAGCCCAGGACCAGACAGATTCACAGCTGAATTCTAGCAAAGGTACAAAGAGGAGCTGGTGCCATTCCTTCTAAAACTATTCCAAACAATAGAAAAAGGGGGACTTGTCCCTAACTCATTTTATGAGGCCAGCATCTTCCTGATATCAAAACCAGTTAGAGACACATCAAAAAAGAGAATTTCAGGCCAATATCCCTGATGAACATCAATGTGAAAATCCTTAATAAAATACTGGCAAACCAAATCCAGCAGCACACCAAAAAGCTTATCTGCTACGATCAAGTCAGCTTCATCCCCAGGATGCAAGGGTGGTTCAACATACGCAAATCAATAAACGTAATGCATCACATAAACAGAACCAACAACAAAAACCACATGATTATGTTAATAGATGCAGAAAAGGCCTTTGATAAAATTAAACACCGCTTCATTCTAAAAACTCTCAATAAACTAGGTATTGATGGAACGTATCTCAAAATAATAAGAGCTATTTATGATAAGCACACAGTCATTATCATACTGAATGGGCAAATCTGGAAGCATTCCCTTTGAAAACCGGCACAAGACAAGGATGCCCTCTCTCACCACTCCTATTCAACATAGTATTAGAAGTTCTGGCCAGGGGAATCAGTCAAGAGAAAGAAAGAAAGGGTATTCAAATAGTAAGAGAGGAAATCAAATTGTCTCTGTTTGCAGAAGACATGATTGTGTATTTAGAAAATCCCACCGTCTCAGCCCAAAATCTCCTTAAGCTGATAAGCAACTTCAGCAAAATCTCAGGATACAAAATCAAGTGCAAAAATGACAAGCATTCCTATACACCAATAATAGAGAAACAGAGAGCCAAATCATGAGTAAACTCCCATTCACAATTGCTACAACGAAAATAAAATACCTAGAAATACAACTTAAAGGGATGTGAAGGACCTCTTCAAGGAGAACTACAAACTACTGCTCAAGAAAATAAGAGAGGACACAAACAAATAGAAAAACATTCCATGATCATGGGTAGAAAGAATCAATATCATGAATATGGCCATACTGCCCAGAGTAATTATAGAATTAATACTGTCCTCATCAAGCTACCATTGACTTTCTTCACAGAATTAGAAAAAACAACTTTAAATTTCATATGGAACCAAAAAAAGAGCCCGTATAGCCAAGACAATCCTAAGCAAAAGAACAAAGCTGGAGGTATCACGCTACCTGACTTCAAACTATACTACAAGGCTACAGTAACCTACAGTAACCTATACTACAGGCTACAGCATGGTACTGGTACCAAAACAGGTATACAGATTAATGGAACAGAACAGAGGCCTCAGAAATAACACCATACATTGACAACCATCTGATCTTTGACAAACCTGACAAAAACAAGAAATGGGGAAAGGATTCCTTATTTAATAAATGGTGTTGTGAAAACTGGCTAGCCATATGCAGAAAACTGAAACTGGGCCCCTTCCTTACACCTTATACAAAAATTAACTCAAGATGGATTAAAGACTTAAACCTAAGACCTAAAACCATAAAAACCCTAGAAGAAAACCCAGGCAATACCATTCAGGACATAGGTATGAGTAAAGACTTCATGACTAAAACACCAAAAGCAATGGCAACAAAAGCCAAAATTGACAAATGGGATCTAATTAAACTAAAGAGCTTCTGCACAGCAAAAGAAACTATCATCAGAGTGAACAGGCAACCTAGAGAATGGGAGAAAATTTTTGCAATCTATCCATCTCACAAAGGGCTAATATCCAGAATCTACAAGAAGTTTAAACAAATTTACAAGAAAACAAACAACCCCATCAAAAAATGGGCGAGGGATATGAACAGATAGTTCTCAAAAGAAGACATTTATGCAGCCAACAAACAAGAAAAAAAGCTCAATACCACTGATCATTAGAGAAATGCAAATCAAAGCCACAATGAGATACCATCTCATGCCAGTCACAACGGAAATTTTTAAAAAGTAAAGAAACAACAGATGCTGGCAAAGCTGTGGAGAAATAGGAACACTTTCACACTGTTAGTGAGAATGTAAATTAGTTCAACCATTGAGGAAGACAATGTGGTGATTCCTCAAAGACCTAGAACCAGAAATACCATTTGACCCAGCAATCCCATTACTGGGTATATGCCCAAAGGAATATAAATCATTCTACTATAAAGATACGTGCATGCACATGTTTACTGCAGCACTATTCACAACAACAAAGACATGGAATCAACCCAAATGCCTCTCAATGATACACTGGATAAAGAAAATATCATACATATACACTGTGGAATACTATGCATCCATAAAAAGGAATGAGATCATGTCCTTTGCAGGGACATGGATGGAACTGAAAACCATTATCCTCAGCACACTAACACAGGAACAGAAAACTAAACACTGCATGTTCTCACTTATAAGTGGGAGCTGAACAATGAGAACAGGAGGAGAACAACACACACTGGGGCCTGAAAGGGGGGCAGGGGGAGGAAAAGCATCAGTATAAATAGCTAAGGCATGTGTGGCTTAATCCCTAGGTGATGGGTTGATAGGTGCAGCAAACCACCATGGCACATGTTTACCTATGGAACAAACCTGCACATCCTGCACATGTATCCAGAACTTAAAATTAAATTAACTTATTTAAAAAAGAAATTTTTGCTTAACACGTGGAGGTTATTGTTATTAAGTTAATAGTGATAATTTTGTATTCCAACATCCTACTTCAAAGTATAAAATTCCTATTCAAAGAACAACCAGGCACTCAGAAAACAGTACAGTATTTCGTGGGATTACCGTAGATGTGAAATAAAAGAACGAATAGGGAAATCACCCTATAGGAAAAGATGAGAGGTCTGATTTTTATTTTTCATAGTACTTTTATTTTTCATGTTTGAGCTGGTTTCACACTTGTCCTCCTTCCACACACATACACTCACCAAATTCATAGATGATGAGAAGGCTGTGGGTAGTTTAACAGGAATTACTGACCAGTTTAGTTTTCTGTGATGCTAGTTGTACATACTGAGTTGAGTGACGTGAGTTATAAACACAAAATTGCCTAGAAAGCACAAGAACCTTGGCGAATATTCAGAGTAGAGTACAATGCTTTAATGCAGCTAAATGATTTAATGACAAGTAGGGAATTACTACAAAATATAACGCTGGGGAAAGGCTGCAAGCAGCGCCTGCTGGCTACACTAAGAGATCCAAAATGGATTCCAGGAAGAGAGCACAATGCCCAGCTGCTGCGCTGGTTGCCTGTTCCTCCTATACTGTTATTACTGTTCAACAGTCCTGAAATCTGAATGACAGTGGCCTGAGCCCTTTCAAACAACAGAAAGAAGGTCAATTTTTGTAATGAGGAAATGGAAGTGGTGGCGCCGAAGATCACTGACCCTTACAGTTTCTTGTGTGATGAAGGAGCAGTGAAGTGCACCAGGAAATTATGGTGTAGGGAAACAGTGACACCACCATCATAAAACACAGAACCAAGAAACAAGTAACAAATGCACTAAAATGTGCATAAATCAAATAGATGCTATCAACCCTGGGTTTATTTCTATTCTCAAACTGTGAAAAATTGGGTCCAACAGTTCTGCAAAGAAAGGACAAGGCAAAGGGCCAAAAATTAAGTTTGAGAGTCTAAAACGATACTCTTAACCAGGGATATATTTAAAATATTGGGCAACTAGATGGTCTAGGTACTGACGGATCAGAACACGTGCTGGTTGAGATGCTAGAGCAGGATCCATGAGACCTACAGCCTTGCCTGGGATCACTTTGTTAATTCCCAGATCTAGGCTTGTTTTAGGGGTTCCAGGAGACGCTGAGGCAGCTCAGGCAAAGAGGTGGTGGTGAGTGCACTTGGTGCTGGGCTAGTGGTTGCTCACCAATGGGTGCAAAATTATTTCATTATTTTAATTTACAAGCTACCAGTGCATTCCAGTGGAACATCAGCCACTATTCTCACTTCCGGTTCCGTCTACACCACATCTACTCAGATATTACTTTGTGGTGGAAAGCAAGGGAAGCATAGCTTCTTAGCAGGGCTAATTGAAAACTTGTGTTTGATATATCATTGCCTTCTTCATGTTTCACGTTCTTTGGCATTATGCTATCACATCATCCTCATATTCATAACCCAGGAGTTTCTAAACAAGGCAGGAGATGTGCTAAACTTGCTAACATAATTAATGAAGTTTATTTCACAGAGTAAGAATCTGATTATATGATGATTCAAGGAGATCAAAAGACTTTTTTGTGAGGGCATCCTATACTTCTCTTAGCAATAAAGCAGAATTATAATTCTGACTAGGTTAGATCAGACCTAACAACATTTATGGAGTTGACAGCTTTACATTTTTATTTAATTTTTATCGATCTAGTGACTATGGTAATTTTAAGGGACAAAGTGGGAAATGTTGGCAAATGGGATATAGCATGAAGATTTGGAAATATCAAGACTTGTGAGGGGGTCAGCCGTGGTGGCTCATGCCCGACCTAACATGCCCTTCATAGCTCTTTGGGAAACTGAAGCAGGAGGATCATTCGAGCTCAGGAGTTTGAGACCAGCCTGCCCAACATAGTGAGACACTGTCTCTATTTTTTTTTAAGATAAAAAAAAAAAAAAGAGTTGTAAGGGACATAAAGGTCAAGTGTTGATTATCTTGTAATATGGAGTAAACGTGGTCACTTCAAGATGATTCTACTGACAGTGGCTAAGACCTTACGAGACGCCTGGAAGGATAAGGAAACTATAACAACAGCAGTGACATCTCTGAATTTTTTTTCCCATGTGACAATGGAGGAAAAGCCCAGTCTAGTTTAAAAAAAAAATAGGAGACACCCAGTCACCAAGAGGAAGCCAGGACACATGGCAGCAGAAGGACATAATGTACCACAAGCCTGGAATTTCATTCATAAACATCTAAAAGAAAGATTTAATGTCATGAGCTGAGCTTCCAAGCAGGCAAGTTTTCATAAGGAACAAAAAGGTTTTTCAGGCTATAAACAGATGAATATTTCAGCCTAATTTTCAAAAATCATTATCAAATCCTTGGAAAATGCCATTATAGAGCTAGACACTCTCTTTGACTTGAAGTACAATAAGCAAATGCAGAACAAGCATAGGGGTCGCTGATGGAAATGGGTGAAGACATCATGTATATCTTTATCCACCTTGCAATGTACTAAAAATTTTAAAAAAATTTTTTTAATAGTCAAAAGAAGATAACCTGAAGTTTAAACTTCTTTGAAATCTTAGCCTTCAAGAGGCATCTTTTCTGAGGCTACTCATAAAAGGAGGAGGGACAAAAATGACTGAATTTGAAAAACTAGGTACCCTCTCATACATTTCAAGCTGACATCTTAAATTAATCATAAGTGAGAATAGTTGTAAAGAATGTAATATTGGCATTTTAAAATACAACTTTATCATTCTTTTCAATGAATTCAGTGGAACATAAATGCCATAGTGATTTCACATCTACCAATGGATCACTGAAAACCAGATTCAACTAATTATTTTAAACAGTTCCCAATTTTACATGATGCTTTCTTCCTGTTGAAATTGTGTTTCCACTCCTCTTTTTGCATACAATTTTATCTTACCGTAATAAGTGTTTAATATTTGAAAGTCTTTCATTCATTGATTATATGTCTCTGCAACAACGAAAATATACACTGAAATTTTTAACTTAAAAAATGGACTGCTAGCCGGGCGCGGTGGCTCAAGCCTGTAATCCCAGCACTTTGGGAGGCCGAGACGGGCGGATCACGAGGTCAGGAGATCGAGACCATCCTGGCTAACACGGTGAAACCCCGTCTCTACTAAAAATACAAGAAAATTAGCCGGGCGAGGTGGCGGGCGCCTGTAGTCCCAGCTACTGGGGAGGCTGAGGCAGGAGAATGGCGTGAACCCAGGGGGGCGGAGCTTGCAGTGAGCCGAGATCACGCCACTGCACTCCAGCCTGGGGCACAGAGCAAGACTCCGTCTCAAAAAAAAAAAAAAAAAAAAAAAAATGGACTGCCATTATGAGGCTCTAAACATTAGAGCCATCTGGATAGTTTTTATTGAAAGTATTAGCAATATTCAATTTAACAAAACAATTTAAATACTTCAAAAATATTGTTAGAGATTATTAAATATAAAAAATAAAATTTTATTGGAATTGCCTCTCCTTATAAGATGGGGTTGATAATTATGGAGTCTTAATCAGAGCAGGCTTCTTCCACACACCAATAGATAAATTGTCCCTTTGGATGGTACGTTGGGCGTTTTAAACCCTGGAGCTATTGTGATGTCTACAACTCTTTGGTGTAATGTAAGCCCAGCACTGTGTTACTGAATGTCCCACTTTCCAGCACAGTTTCCAGTGCCCAAAAGGTGCTCATTGAATGTTGGTTTTCTGGGTCTTCCACTGTTAGTTTTCTCGGTCTTCTTGTTTCTCATCCTTCCAGTTCCCATCCTTGTTGGGGAAATCACTAGCCTCACAATTATTCCATTTCCAAGGGCTTACTTTTAATAGGTTTTCTGAGATAAACAGGTATACACAGACCCTTCTCTGCATATCACAGCATTTTCTTTCCAGCAGGAAACAAAGATTTTTTTAAAAGGCTTAGAGTATCAATGCACATTTAGTTAAGTGGTTAATGCAACATATACATAAAAATTTCTAAGTACAATGTTACTGAGAAATCAAGAAGTTCCATGTAAGAGCATTTAAATTATGATATTCATTGCAAAAATACACTACCGTCAAAAGCTCTATTTCTTTTCCAATGTTAAATGCTTACAGCATGCCAAGAAAGTAGAAACTGCACTTGCATATACAATACCTGAAACACCTGATTCATTTAAAAAGCCACAGATGGTGTTTTTGAAAATCTGCTTTACCATTAGCATAAGTAGATGATGGTTTATTCACATGCAATGACTTCTGTGCCCACCCCTGCCAGTGTACCACCCACTACTGACACAGTCTGATTCTACACCTCTCCACTGGTCTCCCAATCTCTTGTCAGATAGTGAAACACACTCTCCCCTGCAATAACATTTTTTAACTGGAAAAAAAAATCCATTAATGGCTTATTTCCTTTTTTTAACCATAGATTATTTACCACTATTATTTTTTTGGCTATGATATTTCTGCTTCTTTTCTAAAGAAATGTGCAAAGTATTTAAAACCCCTTTTAAAAATAAATAAGATTTTGCTTCAAAATACAGATGTTGGGAGAAGTTCTTTGTAAAGGCAAACTATTGCATTTTGAATGTCTTTATTTGTTAGAAGCCTTAATATAGCAACTCCGTAGTAATTGCTATTTTATAATCTCCTGAATATTGAACTATTTATTATGCAAATTAATACTCTTTGGAGTATGCACTCGCCTAGGCATGGAGTTCTTTTTTGTTTACATATTTTACTTTTGCAGCTTTTGCCAGTCAGTGTAAAAAGGCATCTTGATATTTGCAGATTCCAGGCATAAACAGATTTCTGCCAGACATGTGGCAGCTACGCTTCATGTTCTTTGTTTTTAAATTAAAGAAAGACATATGGCAGCTTTGCAAATGAGAAAGAAAAAATTTTTTGGTAACAGCTACAAGTTTTCAGCAGAATTTTACTCTCATTATGACTGCAGAGCTCTGGGGCCATGCTACGACTCTATAACCCATAGAAGACTGTGGTAGCATTAGAAGATGTATGAGATTGAGCCATGTAAAACTGTCATTTCGGGAGTCAAAAGTGGCAAATGGTATGATTTCGTATGGCGCAACCTAATAGTTGCTACCTATGTGCCCTCTCCTCAGAGGACACTCCACAGCATAGACTTCCTCAGGAAACTACAGAGGTACCACCCCTCCCCGCCAGGAAATATTTTCTACATTTGGGGAAACTTCATAATACAATTAATTTAAATAGTTTCAGTATATTCTACCAAATCATTTCATGAGTATAGACTTGCTGTTAAAGTAGGTATCTGTTTAATCCTGCATTGTCTTTCTTCTCCTGGGAGGAACAGATCCTTCCATAGTTCAGGAAGCCTCAATGAAGGGTGAGTGATGCTGACCTCGGGCAGAAGTTTGAAGGAATAAACAAAGCAAAATGAAATGAACTTACAAAAAAAAAAAAAATATATATATATATATATATATATATATAGACCTTCTTGAAGCCTGGTTCGTGATAGCTTTACTGGCCCAAAATTAATTCTACCTGGCTGCTGGGAGGAGGTGGTGGGCTGGTTCGGACGCGGGTCGAGGCTGTAGCAGGACTCCAGGAAGATGTTAGCGAGTACTTCAGTGAATTCCTCAGTGCAGGGGAACGGAGTCTTGAATTCCAGGGATGCAGCAAGACACACAGCCGGAGTGAAACGCTACAAATATCTGAGAAGGCTTTTCCGCTTTCGGCAGATGGACTTGAATTTGCTGCCTGGCAGATGCTCTACCAGAGAGTTTACAGAAATTTTCATTATCGAAAACAGACGAAGGACCAGTGGGCCAGAGATGACCCTGCTTTCTTGGTCCTGTTAAGTATCTGGCTCTGTGTGTCCACTATAGGATTTGGCTTTGTGCTGGACATGGGATTCTTTGAGACAATAAAGCTTCTCCTTTGGGTTGTATTCATAGATTGTGTAGGCGTTGCTCTTCTGATAGCAACTTTAATATGGTTCATCTCTGACAAGTATTTAGTGAAACGACAGAGCAGAGACCATGATGTGGAATGGGGCTATGCTTTTGATGTGCATCTCAATGCTTTTTATCCACTCCTGGTCATTTTGCATTTTATCCAGCTTTTTTTCATCAACCATGTTATCCTGACAGACACATTTATTGGATATTTAGTTGGAAATACCTTATGGTTGGTTGCAGTTGGCTATTATATCTATGTAACTTTCCTGGGATACAGTGCATTGCCATTTTTGAAAAATACAGTAATTCTTCTGTATCCATTTGCACCTCTGATTCTGCTCTACGGGCTGTCCCTGGCACTGGGATGGAACTTCACCCATACTCTGTGTTCTTTCTATAAGTACAGAGTGAAATTTTTAAAAGTGAGAATATAAAAAAAAAAAAAATTAATTCTACCTTGCATTTGTATTAGCACACCCAACAAGGTAAGCAGGGTGTTCTATTATTCCCATTTTACACATGAGGACGCTAAAGCTCCAAAACGTTAAGCAACTAACTCACGGTTACCAGTGAGGAAATGGCATAGCCGAGACTAGGATCCCATTCTGTCAGTCTCATTGTCTATTTCCTTGGAAAATATTATTTGAACATTCAAAATACTGAGCAGAATACATATACAACTTCTTCTTTTAGTCCTCCTTTCTATCCTCTCCTCCTTAGTTCCCTGCCCACATGCTAATAAGGGAAAATGACCTCATTAGCATGGCAGGCTCTACTTCTATGATAAGGCAAGAAATAAAAGTGGTGAAAAACATATTTCTTAGGAGAGAAGAGAGGGTAAAATAGAAAGTAAGCCGTTTATAGATCTCATGAGAATGAAGATCAAGGATTTTTGTAGCAGTGTCAGACAAAGAAAGGAAGGAAAGACCCTTTCCCCTTGGCAGAGAGAGCCACAGTATGAAGTTTCCAGGTTTTATTTCCATCATAGTAACATGAGTTGAGTCTACCCTGTGGACAAAGCCTTGTGATATAAAAGAAATAACACGCACCCTCGCTGATCTAAGAAATGAGCTTAAAGAAACAAATGAAAAAATGCACACCAAAGAAACATATGAGAGTTGAAATACTTGGAATGACTAAAAGGTCAGCCATAAAAACCTGAATAGAAATTGGCCTCAAAAAACTGAGAATTCTAAAGAGATGCTTAAAATTTCATATAATTGTCAAATGCTGGAGCAAAGCAAGATCAATACAACATGCTTTTCTTTGAGAAAAAGTGCTTACCTGTTTGAGGTGCCAAGTGGCCTGGAAATACCCTACAATACTTAACTTTAAACTCTATTCATCTAGCTTCACCATAACATAACTGTCAATAAAAATAACCTGAATTTGTGTAGCAACTTTCCTCTGTGGACTCAAAGGAAAACACAGGAGAAAATGATAGAACGTGTTTTAAATAAAGTCCATTATCTCTATCAAAAATATGCTGTAATCAATATTTCCACTCCAAATTTTTCCAATATTTCCACTCCATTTCCACTTTTTAATTTTGCAATGATGTATAAAATTCTTGTCACATGTCATAGTTAAATTAATTTTTAAAGTCAGCTAATTCTAAAGGCAGAAGACTCTCATCACGTTGTATACTTTTCTGTAAATATGATAGTTTTTGTTAGAAAGCACATTAACCCAGAATCCTATGGCCCCATGTTTCTTACTTTTTGTCCTAGATCAGTTTGTGTAGTCAGCTGTGTTTGTATGGACGTGGATAATAAACTTGACTCTTACCAAGAAAGTAAGATATGAAAGCTTCTGAGTTGTAAGAAATTTGTTTAAAAATAATATGTGGGCTTATCCTGTCTCTGAAAACTCAGACATCAAGGCCACTGAAGTCTACGGAGAGCTCCTGACCTCTCCAGGTTAATCTCTGGGTGGGCGCGAGAGTCCAGGGATTTCGTGTGGTCTCCTTTTGTCACCTGACACGTAAATCCAGAAAATATAAATATGCAAGTATTCCAACCAAACTTAGACCAACTTCAGAGCTTACTAAATGGAGAATATCAGACAACTTGAAAATCTTAAAAGTGTGTAAAACAATAGAAAATGTATTCATGCTTTGAATGTTTTTAAGTGGCTCAAGTGTCACTTCTGATTTTCATTGTGCACATTACCACACTATTCTTGGCCAGAGCATTTTGGGGACCCTAAAACAGAGGTGAAATGATAAATCAACATTCATCTTAGGTTTAATGCAAAGGCCACTAGAAGACCAAGCTTATATGTCACATCACGTATAAGTCCTTTTCTCTCCTCATTCATCAGATCTCAGTAATGCTCCATTGTGGGTATCTCTCTCTCTCCCTTTGTGTATATCATAATCAATGCACACATATAATTTTATTTTCGCTAGTCATATCTATCCCTCAGCCTAGAGTATTAAATTCCTAGGGCTGCCGTAACAAAGTACCACATACAAGGTGGCCTAAAAAACAGAATGTTATTGCCTCCCAGTTTAGAGACTGGAAGTCTGAAATCAAGGTGTTGGCAGGGCCATTCTCCATCTAAACCCTGCCACTTGCCTCTTCCTGGTTTCGGGTGGTTTGCTGGCAAGCTTTGGTTTTCCGTGGTTCTTACATGCATCACTCCAATCCTTCATCTTTACATGGCATTCTTCCTATGTGAGTGTCTGTTCAAATTTCCCTCCTTTAATCAGGACACCAGTCTTTTAGGTACCATCCTAATAATGTCATCATAATCTGGTTAAATTTGCAAAGATTTTATTGCCAAATAAAGTCACATCCTGAGGCTAGAATGTATTTTTTTAGGGAGGGACACAATTTAACCCACCGCATCTAGAATCAAGTGCTCATTTAAGAAGTAATTCACTAACTAAATAATCCATAACCTCTTTAATGGCACAGTCTGTATCTTCCTCTTTGATTCTTTACGCCCAATATAGTAGTTTGCATAAAGTAGGTATGTTATAAAACTTTACTGACTGCATTGAAAATGGGAAAAAAAATAATTCTGATGTTGAGATCCGAAACTCTAATCTCATAGGATGCCTCCCACTTCATGAATTCAGCATCAGTTTTCAAATAGGTCAATGCATCGAAGGGCTGGAGGGACAAGGAAGAATCCATGTCATGAGTCCTCACTCAGTGCAACCTCTGTTTCTGGTAGCAGCACCAGTAGTGAATATCCCACAGCACTGAATAATAATAGCTACCCATTATTATAGGCTTGCTGTTAAGCCAAGCATATGATTTATCATCTACATACAATTTATCATCTCATTTTATCCTCAAAATAACTCTAGGTGGAAGAAACTATTATTATTATTGTTCTCATTATTCCAATAAAGAACTGGATCTCAGTGCTAGAGAGCACTGGAGGCAGAGGGTAAACACAGGTCTGTTTGCCTGTGCTCCCGCCCAGTGGGCACGCCGCCTACTGCATGAAAATGGACCCAGATGGGACTTGAAGAGCTCTGTCAAGACCCTTCTTGAAGAAGCTGCCATAGCAGTTAACAGAGGCCTCGTGGAATCCCCAAGGCAGGAATCTGTGGCGATAGCAACTGGATTCTTTGAAGCAGAAACAATGCCCTTCTCGTCTGCCTGATGGGCACAGTCCCGAGTTGATCTGCTGTCACCTTCACTTCCAGCTCTGGCCTAACGACATCCTCTTTAAATCCTCAGCTGCCAGCATGTTGATGGTCTATGACCAGTCTTAACCAGATTTTATTTATTTTATTTTATTTATTTTTTGAGACAAGGTCTGGCTCTGTCACCCAGGCTGGAGTGCAGCAGCACAATCTTGGCTCACTGCAACCTCCACCTCCTGAGCTCAAGTGATCCTCCCACTTTAGCCTCCTGAGTAGCTGGGACCACAGGAATGTGCTACCACGACCAGTTAATTTTTTGTATTTTTGGTACAGATGGATCTCATGTTGGCCATGCTAGTCTCAAACTCCTGATCTCAATTGATCCTCCTGCCTTGGCCTCCCAAAGTGCTGGGATTACAGGTGTGAGCCACTGTGCCCAGCCTGTCTTAACCCAATTTTAAAATGACATAAGCTCCTGCCAGGAGTGGGTGGCCGGAGATGCTGGCTTTGTCTTCTTCACCATGGTCACCATGTAACTTACAAACTCTAAATCAATTGTTAGAGCCTCACTATGTCATCTAACAGGAGAGTGTTTGTGGTGAAAGAGACACATACAGTTCCAGCTGTTTCTTTAAAATGGAGGGAATCAAGGTTTAGAGTTAAATAACTAGCCTAAGGTTAGCAGTGTCAGAACCAAAATCTAAGTATCCCCAATATCATGCAAATTCCCAGAGATGATGAAACATCAGGAGATGTTTCTGATTCTTAGTAGAATCAGAGGAGTTAAATTAGTATCATTACTTCAGGCTTGCACCAGCCTCTCAATGAATCTGTCAACCAATCAGGTAATATCTTTTGATTGCCTATTATGTGTAAGACACTTTGTCAGAGGGTACAGATGATGCCAAGATCAATTTGACATTTTTAGCCCTGGAAACTAAATCTTCAGTTAGGATGCTAGGCTGGAGTTTGGAGCAGCTCCCCAAAATCTAATATGACCTGTCATCATAACCCATGTAATCCAGATTGTTTTGACAGTACCAGCTAAACCTAGATCACTTAATGAATTTGCCCCTACTTGGCCAAGTCTGGGACTGTGCAAGCAGGAAAAATAGAACAGACTTCGAAGGTGAACTGGATGTGAACCCTAGAACCATCACTTGCCCAGGGTAAGTTTCTTACCTGTCTGAGTCCCTTTTCTCATCTATGAGAGTGGCGTATTAAATATCAACTATGCAACATGACAGAGGCCCTGAGATATTTCTGTAAAATGCCTAGCATTCAGGAGGCATTTAATAAAGAGCAGCTGTGGTATCATTGCTGTTATCATCAATAGCACCCAAATCAAATCCTAGGTCCAGTTCTGAAACATAGAGGTCTCTTGGGGCCCTCTAGATTTAAAGGGAAATACTCATGTTTGTAGAGATTTGAAAGAAGACTAATGGACAATTTCTATGGTAGGCTGGGACAGGGAGCAAGGACTGTTTTTCTCTCCATGCTCACGACTTCATCACATTCTGCTGGCAGCTTGTGTTAATAGGGATCTTGCTACCTTTTCAAGGCTGGAAAGCAATCTTTCCTACTTCTGTGCCAGGTCCAGCTGTCATTACATGCTGTGGCCAGTGTTAGTTTTAACATCTTACAAGGATCATGGAGATATTAGAAAGGTTTAGAGAACAGCATGCTGGTTTAAGGATTAAAATGTGTCATGGTGATAGTTAATTTTAATGTGTCAACTTGACTAGACTATGGGATGCCCACATATGTGGTGAAACATTATTTCTGGGTGAGTCTGTGAAGGTGTTTCAGGATGCCATTTACATGTGAATTGGTAGACTAAGTAAAGCAGATTGCCCTCCCCAGTGTGGGTGGGCCTCATTCAGTCCCTTAGGGGACTGAATAGAATAAGAGCCTGAGTACTAAAGAATTCTTTCTCTCCACCTGTCTTCCAGCCTTCAGACTCAGACTTGACTGAAACTTCTATTATTGTATCTCCTGCTTCTTAGGCCTTTGGACTTGGACTGGAATTATATTATGGGCTCTCCTGGGTCTCCGGCTTGCTGACTGCAGATCTAGGGACTTCTCAGCCTCCTCACACAAGCCAATTCTTTTTTGTTTGTTTGGTTATGGAGACAGTGTCTCACTCTGTTGCCCAGGCTGGAGTGCAGAGGTGTGATCACGGCTCATTGAACCTTCGACCTCCCACACTCAAGTGATCCTCCCACTTCAGCCTCCTGAGTAGCTAAGACTACAGGTGCACTCCATCATGCCTGGCTGATTTTCATATTTTTTGTTAAGATGGGGTTTTGCCATGTTGCCCAGGCTGGTCTCGAGCACCTGAGCTCAAGCGATCCGCCCACCTCGGCCTCCCAAAGTGCGAGTCATTGTGCCCTGCCAAGTCAATTCTTTACAGTAAATCAATCTCTCTCAACTGGTGTGTGTGTGTGTGTGTGTGTGCGCGCGCGCGCGTGTGTGCCTGTTTATCTCCTATTGCTTCTGTTTCTCTAGAGAACCCAGACTAGTACAGTCAACTGTGAAAAATGGCAGATTACATATTCCAGGAAACAAGCAACAGGTGGCTTTGCCAGTGAGGCACAAAAAGTGGAAGGCGTCTGTATTGGAGCAGCCAAGCAGTTGAGCACCATGAGAAGGAGGAAATGGGTTTAAACACCACAAACTAGCCAGAGGAAAGAGACCTGACAACAAGGGTGATTCAGTGCTACATCCAACTAATAAAAGTTAGCTTGTTAGGGGATACGGGATCTGGCTGGCAGAACTTGGAGAACAGATCTTTTTTTTTTTTGTTGAAAATTGAAGGGAGGATCTTGCCTAGAAGTAGAATTTGGGCTGAATCACTTCTTGAGTTTCCTTCTGATAGTAAGATAGGTTTATTTAGCCATTTGGAAGTCCAGGGAAACGTCTAGAAAGACTTAAGTGGGATGATTAAATACAGGCAAAAGAAGGAAATACTCATATAAATAAAAATCCAGGAGTTAGACAATTTGCCATCACTGGCCATGATTATTCTGTATTTATAAATAAATGTGTACATCACTCAGACTAGAGGAAAGCACAGCTCAGAGAGTTCATTTTCTGGGAGCTACGATTCAATCACAGAATGCTTTACATATACTCTACCATTGTTCAAACTTTGCTGTTTGTACCTTAGGAGTCACTGTAAGGGATCTCTCCTGGAGGAAGAGAATTTAAACAGAATTGGTGGCCCTTGTGGAGAGGAAGAGTTGGTATCCCCTTGGGTCTTCTAGAATATGCATAGAATGACAAGGTAGAGAAGGAGAAACACCCTTAGCACAGCAATTTTCATGTTCTACTTGTAGGACAGAAGGGTTGTATTTTAAATTTTTCTAATAGACTAGCTCTCCTAACCACCTTTGTCCATTATTCTATTCATGCAATCCATCATCAATGAATATATGAATATTTATGTGTTGGTCTAATATCTATAGCACTTTAGCAGGCAATTCCCTTAAAGACTGCTGCAGTGTTCTATGAACAAATATCAGTGGGCTCCCATGACCCTCTTCTAGGCCAACTTTTAACCTGATTAATTGGAATTATACTATCACAAGGCAAAGTATAGTGGAGAAACAAAAATATGAGGCACAGTACCAAGACAGTGAGTTATGGTCACAAGTGTGAGCCCCAGAATTCCAGCTGCCTTAACTAAGAAAGTGAGTTTCACAGATGTGGTTCAGCGGAGGGTAAGATAAAGAAAAGTCAGCCTTAATACTGGTGGATTATTCCAGGAAATTCTTAAAGGTCTTCTTTGTTTTTACTTTCTAATATTGCCATGAGATGAAAGCCCAAGATTTTTGCTTCCCCACATTTTAGGCACTTTAATTTTGTTTCCAACAATTATATGTTTTATCAAGAGTTATGTGTAGACATCAGAGAAAGGGTTATATGTGTGCCCCCTCGTCCTCATATTTCCTCTCCAATTCTGGAGAAAATAGCAGCCCAAGTCACTGAACTAAAATATGATTGGTAGGACAAGGGCTCCAATCAGTTATTCCCATTTCCCATCCAGGGTCAGAACAAATTAAGAGACAAAAAAGGAGACAGGCAGATGGAGAATCTCTTTTCAAACTGTCAGCTTCATTACTGATCCATCACTGAGGAACAGTGCTAAGATGTATGAGCACAGCTGGATTCCTATATTGCAGTCTAGAATTTGGCCAGGCCCGTTACCAGGTACTAGCACAGGGGCAGACGACTTTACTGCACTGCAGATAACAGGTGAATGTGCTCAGCCTGTAGAAGGGAATATTCAAAAATGGGTGCTTGGCAGGGAGGAAACCATATAGGTAATGCATCTATAGTTCATCAATTCCATGTGTCCCTGTCAGCCATATCTCCTTTCTTGGAAAAAATGGAAATGAAGGGGCAGAGAGAGGTCAGGAGTGTGTCTCTAAACTAGTGGTTCTCAAAGTGTGATCCAAAGACCAGCAACATAAGCAGCAGCTGTGCACTTACAAGAAATGCAAATTCTCAGGCCCCACTCCAGGAATTAAGAACCAGAGGTCTGTGTTTACAAGCCATCGAGGTGATTCTGATGCTTACTAAGGTTTGAGAACCACCACTCTAAAGAGTGAATTACATGGAGCCTTTTAAAACGTCCAGTTGCCTATGCCCTATTCCAGATGAATTAAATCAGAATCTCTGGGATGGGACCAGGTGGTGATTAAATATGAAGGTTTTCTGGAAATAGCAGATATTTGAAACTAGCTGAATCATGGGCACATTTGTGAGTCTGAAGAAACCTTTCCCCCACCTGTGTTGCCAGGAATCTCTCTCCAGCAGTTGCTTAAATGAGTAGTTCTCAACTCTGGGCAATTTTGCCTCCTACCCCCAGGATACATTTGGCAATATCCAAAGGCAGTTTTGATTAGCATGACTGGCAGAGAGTGTGCAACTGGCACACGCCAGGAAGAGACCAGGAATGCTGCTGCAATACTGCAACACACAGGATAGCCTTCTGCACAAGGGAGAATTATCTAGTACAACATTGTCAATAGTGCTTGGGTTGAGAAATTCTGTCCTATGGCATATATTTCTGAGCCTACTAAATAATTGTATCAACACTTGGATGTACTAAAACTGCGTTTTAAAACGATATACAAAACCCTATCCTATAAATCAAGCTAAGTTTTCTCTGTTTAGGGAAATGAAAGAGATTATGAATCTTTAATCAACATTTTTTTCGGTTATCCCCTTCATGATTCCATTTCAGTGCAGATGCCTAGACTACAGGCTGACAAAGGCTATCTGCCATGTCTCTTTTCTCACTTTGTAAAACACCTTACACAGTGGCCCATGTAGACAGGCACTTGATGGATGCTATTCGATAATTACTGGATTGGCATTTCCTAGTTGGAAAATGCAACTCTTTTAAATGCCAGTGGCACCTTAGATCCTCTTAGTATAATTTCAAAAACATCTCATTATATGCAACCTTTCTATGCCAGGGTTCTATAATTCTGCAGTTAACATTTCTTGCCACAACATTGGAATTCCAGAGCGGCTGCCTGTCAAGTATGCTCAAGTGATCTCAATGTGCTGGGTTCCCTGAACATATCTTTCTCTTCTCTTTCGTTTAGCACTTTCAGGAGAATATTGATACACTTCCTGCTAAATGCATTCTATTTAGGGTTGCCAGATAAAGTACAAAATTCCCAATTAAACCTGAATATCATATAAATAATGAATAATATTTTAGTATAAGTATGTCCCAAATATTTCTTGGGACATATTAATACTTTTTAAAAATCACAGCTGTTCATTGTTTCTCTGATATCCAAATTTAACTGGGCATTTTGCTTTTTTGGTCTTTTTAGCTTTTTTGCTTTATTTGTTTTGTTATGCTAAATCTGGCAACACTAAAGATATTCAAAATTTCATGGACATTTTATGACTTCTTTAGTATGTATCATCTCTTTGAAAAAAATTATGTTATTTTTTCAGTGAAATTAGTCAATATTTTTATATTAGGATGATAGCTGATATTTAGATGTTATACTCCAGAACAGCCATACTATTTGTTAAAATATTAATATCTCCCATACATTTTAGGGATAGACACTACTTTGAGTTTCTTAAGCGGCCTTTCAACTGCTTCTTTTGTGTCAGCACTAAATGGTTAACACCTGGCACTGAGCAGGGCATCTTCAAGACCCAGCTCAGGCACCTCTCCTGATGTCTCTTCTGATTGGTCAGTGCCCAGACACACTACTGTTACATATTTTTCCTATCCGTACTAAGTGCAGCACTTAATTTAAAGCACATAAATGATTTCCCAAAAATAAAAATCCCAGTGCAGTCATACTTACATCTCATATATATATTTGAATAAACATATTTTCAAAGTTATGCACACCTTCATTTCCTTTTACCATCAAGTTTTCTCCCCATCTTTCTCTTTTCTAAGTAAACAGTGATGGTGCCTCCTTTTTCGAGGTTGCTTTTGCTACCATAACAATTCTCCAGCTTTCCCAAAGGATTAGCCATGGTGCGATTTACTTTTCAAGGAGGGCCCATTTATCTTCTCCCTGACAAATTTCAACACATGCACAGCTCTAGCATGAACATTTCTGCAGATTAATTCCTCACCCTTCTCAAAGAGAAGAATTATTCTTAAACAATCTATTTCAATACAGAGTTCCTGGTGTGAAGTTAATTTCCACAAACCTTGTGAGCATGCCACCAAAACACCATCTCAGTTATTCACTGAGAACAACAGAAGCCCTCTGGCTTGTAGTTTTTCATCCTTATTGTTTAAATGTAAACAGGAAAGACAGGCCAAAGCATGCTTTTTAAAAAATCAGTGTTTCCTGCAAGAACTTGGAATGGTTTCTATGTACAACAGCCTGTGGTCATTAACTATCAATAAATATTTACTCAGCATCTACTATGCAATCTCTACATGTACATAACATGCTATGAAATGAATAGTGATAGTTTACTTATACATATAATCAGATAATATGTGGCTTTGGAGAAGAGCTATGCAAAATCAGCTATGTGCTCAAATCAGTATGCTAAAGACTCAAAGACATAATAGTGCTTTATAAAACATGTTCATATTTTGCTGTAAGAAGACATTAACACTTGATTATTAGGAACAGCTACAAAATATTTAATAAGGTAAGTACAGAGCAATATACTCTGAAAAAATTATCAGGCACCATGAATACATGATGGGGAACAGCAAGTATGAACAAAAACAACAGAGAGAGAACTAGTGGTTGGCCACAGCCGAATATGAATCAGCAATTCAGTGCTATTGTGATAAAAGTCAATATGATACCAGCACAAATCAATAGGAGTAAAGTAGGCAAGGCTGAAACATAATTCTTCTTCTCTCCTCCCCATTAGTCAAAGGGAAGAAAGTATCCTGTTTTGGACAGCACACTGAAAAAACTGCAGAAACCAACCGCATTCAAAGAAGAGAGCAGACTAGCTAAAACAATGAAAAAGGAGTGGGGCAAGATGAGGTCAAGCACTTTTAAGAAGTGGCTCCAGGGTGACTTGAAGGCTGGTTTTGAATATCTAGAGTTTTTGAGGATCATTCTGGCCAGGGATTCTGATGGTAGTCGTTCAAAGAAGTAAATAAATTATTATTCTAAAATGAACCATAGAGGAATTGCTGCTAGACAAAAAGAAATTCATACCTGGACAACAGGACAATGAAAAAGATAAGTAGAGATTGCCTCCAAGAAAAAGATTGCTGGGTAGTCTCTTAATTTTTTGAATTTAAGATGTTTTAATGCTAATCTTTATGAGTTAATTATTCACATGAAGGTTAGGTGATCCCTTATAGTCTTGTTCAACCATATTATAAAACTGCACAGACTATGAGACTCACACATCTGCATGTTAAATGAAACTTTATTATGAGGTGCCTGGAGTCCAGTAGAACAAGGGCAAGCTGGGAAGAGCTGGAATATATTCTACTGCTATTTCTCAACAAACACACATCACTAATATAAAAGCAGCCCATGCCCCTCTCCCGTGGACACCTACATATTCCCAAATTCCCCACTTCTGTTCCTGACTCGGGCGCCCAGCCATACAATAATTGCATAAGAACTAGATCTAACTATGTTCTAGATCATCTGGCAAATTTGCCATTGGTCAAGGAAATTATGTGTGATCAATGTTAATTTGTGGCATGCACATTTTTGTTATTGCATAATAGAAAAATCATGCTCATAAATTGACTAACCTTCTGGAAAATTACTTTTTTATGGCTCAATTTTATTATTTCATAGATGCTAAGACCACATTAAATAGGGCAGCAAGAAGGTGGTCTGTTATGATGTGGCCACAGCTTTTCTCTTCAGGAGTCCCTCAGAGATCTTTTTTCAAAATTTTTATTATTTATTTTACCATTCATTACTGTACTCTTTATTTTAGACAATCTGGTAGGTGTGTAGTGGTTTCTCATTATGTTTTTCTTTTCTTCAACTTTTATTTTAAGTTCAGGGGTCCATGTGCAGGATGTGCAGGTTTGTGACACAGGCAAATGTGTGCCATGGTGGTTGGCTGCACAGATCAACCCATCGCCTACATATTAAGCCCAGCATCCATTAGCTATTCTTCCTCCTCCCCCTCCACCCTCTGACAGGCCCCAATGTGTGTTGTTCCCCCACATGTGTCCACGTGTTCTCATCTTAAGAACATTTTTAAATATCAAAAAGAAAATAATAGCACCTTCATCTTCCATTTTATTTTTCTCTTGTTCTTGAAATTGCCTTACTTTTACACATTAATATTATATTCATGTGAATATTAAGATACTCATACAAGGAATGGTAGACTCCACAGCCTGGATCATATTTTTAAGGTGATAGATAATGTTATTTTGCTACAGAGGATTGTACCAATGATTGTGCATATCGCTACTTGATAGAACCCTAACAGGTTTTAGCTACAATATACTACTTCACATTACAAGTTCTTCGGTATTTGAGAATTGTGCCTAGTCTTAGATAAAATGAGCTAGGAATTAGCTCAAATTTTATCTGCATTAATATTTTAGCACATACTTGTTATTTTGGCACATAAGGTCTGTTCTTGCAGTAATCTCACACATACTCATTAAATGGTCTAAGTAACATTCCCTTTCTAACCTATCGTGGCTTGATATAGAACAGTTACATGTGAAGAAGTGGAGCAGTAAGAAATATCCTGCTATTCTCCCATTTATATTTCCACTCTTGTTTTCCCGGGGCTTCCTAAAGAAACATCCTGGCAACTCCCATATGCCAGCTACTGCTGAGTATTAAAGAGAACTCAGAATTAAAACAAGTAACTGTGGGCATAGTAACTACCTGCACCCAGCAAGTACTGAATGCTTACGATGACGGTTCAGACATTGTATTTGACACCCTGTGAAGATGCAAAAATAATTCTACCTGAACAATCCGAATTCTGGTATTTGAAATACTGATTTTCAAATTAGCGTTTAAGCCAAGTGCAGTGGCTCACACCTGTCATCACAGCACTTTGGAAGACCAAGGTGGGAGGATTACTTGAGCCCAGGTGTCTGAGACTAGCCTGGGCAACACAGTGAGACAACGTCTCTTAAAAAAAAACAACATTTTTTTAATTAAAAAAATTACCTGGGCCAAGTTGTGCCCACCTGTAGTCCCAGCTACTCTGGAGGATGAGGCAGGAGAATAGCTTGAGCCCAGGAGCATGAGGCTGCAGTGAGCCATGATCATGCCATTGCACTCCAGCCTGGGCGACAGAGCAAGACCCCATCTCTAAAAAAAAATCAAAATTAGCATTTTATTTTCTTTTTTTTTCTTTTTTTTTTTTTTTTTTTAGATGGAGTCTCGCTCTGTCATCAAGGCTGGAGTGCAGTAGCGTGATCTCCACTCACTGTAAGCTCCGCTTCCTGGGCTCACGCCATTCTCCTGCCTCAGCCTCCAGAGTAGCTAGGACTGCAGGCGCCCGCCACCACACCTGGCTAATTTTCTGTATTTTTAATAGAGACGGGGTTTCACTGTGTTAGCCAGGATACAGCATTTTATTTTCAACCACATTTTTCATGCTTATAATAACCTACATTTGAGAGTACAAATTATTTGTATCTTGAGATAACCTAATTCTCTTAACACTCAGATTTTCATATAAAGTATTCCCAGTTCAAAACCTATATGAACAATAAATGTTTAGAAAATACTATGAGCAAATAAGGCTACATGGTATTTTTCTCACAATATCAAATTCTGGAATTATATTTATTGGGAAAGATATTTCTTTTTACTCACCAACCTTCACCACTGAGAATCTTAATTGAGGATGTGTGAAGCCAGCAGTCGAGTTCACATATTGTGACCTCCCCCTGAGCAGCAGCTGGTAAAAACAGTGTAACATATGTTTCTACATCAATGTATAGAATTTTCCAGACAGGTGTCCTAGCGTGGTCCATCCTCTTATATCTTATAGAAAGACATAAGATGCATAAGGGATTAAATAAGGGAACACTTACTAAAACTGGGTGACAGTATCCTGGGTCAGAGACTGAACCACAAGTCCTTGTATTTTCAACTCTTTCCCTTTTATTCATTTTTGCATTTTTGTCATATTCTGTCTCATAGGAATATACTTTTAAAAATCAGGTGCAAAACCATAATTGTCAGCTTAGCTTTCCCAATTAGCCCTTGCTACAATTACTTTGGGCAGCTATTTTAAGCACCAAAGTACCTAAGCCTGCAGTTATGGTCAACAATTTAGTACTTTTTGATTTTCAGAAAAAACATCACACACTGTCATTAAGCAGTAAATTCTAGATTCTAACTCTGGGATTGTCAACCTAAGTGTATGTCACATTGGCACAGTCCTAAAATTCAAGCTATGTATTCTGAATGCACAAGATAGAAAGACTTTGGTCTGCAAATGAGTTAGAGGAATCAGTTATACTTTGTAAATGCAACATTCTAAACAGAGATTTCAATTTTCAATCCAAGTACACATTTCTTTCCCTGTTTTCTGATGGTTCAGACTAGTGACAGATCTCCACTTAAAATCATTTCTTTTTTACTATCCCCTAAGATCCATTAAAAAACAAAATTTCCTGAAACCAACTCATCAAACCACCATGTCTTAGTTTTCTATTGCTGCTGTAATAAATTTCCAAACACTTAGTGGTTTCAATAATACAAATGTATTATCTTACTGTTCTGGAAGTCAGAAATCTGAAATGAGGGTTAAATTCAAAGTATCAGTAGTGCTGCATTCTTTATGGAGTTTCCAGGGGAGAATTTGTTTCCTTAGCTTTTCCAGCTAAAGGCTGCCTACATTCCTTGGTTCATGGCCTCTTCTACCTTCTTGAACACTTAGCACTTCAGCCTCTGCACCCATCATCCAATCTCCTTCTGCCTTTTATCCCCTGCTTCCCATTTATAAGGACCCTTGTGATTACCCACCCAGATAATCCAGGATAATCTCCCCATTGCAAAATATTTAACTTAATCAAATCAGCTGTATTAGTCTGTTTTCATGCTGCTGATAAAGACAGATCCGAGACTAGGAAGAAAAGGAGGTTTAATGAACTTATAGTTCCGTATGGCTAGGGAGGCCTCACAATCATGGTGGAAGGCAAGGAGGAGCAAGTCACATCTTACATGGATGACAGCAGGCAAAAAGTGAGCTTGGGCAGAGAAACTGCACCTTATAATACCATTATATCTCATGAGACTTACTCACTACCATGAGAACAGCATGGGAAAGACTTGTCCCCATGGTTTAATTACCTCCTGCCAGGTCCCTCCCACAACACATGGGAATTCAAGATGAGATTTGGATGGGGACACAGTCAAACCATGTCATCAGCCAAGTCCCTTTTGTCATGTAAGGCAACACAGTCACAAGTTTTGGAGAATTAGGGCCTGGATATCTTTGATGGGTTATTCTTTAGCCTACCACATAAAATTTTACTTAAAATGCCACACCTTTTTGAGTATTCTTCAGCTACTAAATTTTAATTTACATTTTAAGAAAAAAAATCACACACCAAAAAAGAACATACATTATGTATATGTTCAGTTAAGAATAGAGCAGCCATGTTCCTACCACCAGCCAAACAAAGAGCATTACCAGGATGCTTGAAGATACCTCTGTGATGTCCTGGATCTCAGCCTTCTTCCTCTCAAACCAGAGGTAACCTCTATCCTGCCTTTCCTCTTTCTTACATGCTTCTTACCCTTGTGTATAATCCTTAACAGTATAATGTTTAGTTTTAGAATCATGCTATGTATGATTTTTTTCACTTATGCTTTTTTTCACTTGACATTTTATTAAATATATCCTTGTCACTCTGGGTAGCTGTTATCAGCTCACCCATTCTTTTACCACTTTCCAATGTTCCATTGTGTTACTTTATGATAATGACTTGTCACATCCTATTATGAATGTACATTTGGGCAGTTCCCTTTTTTTGTGATCATGGATTGTGTTGCCAAGGACATATTTCTGTAGGACTCCTGAACATATCTGCAAGACTCTCTCTAGGGTAGATGCCTAGGATGCCGGGTCACAATATCTCACCTTTACTAGGATAATCAGGCAGGTTCTTGGTAGGAAACAGAGGCATAGGCAGGGTTAAATTACTACGAGAGATGTTGATAAACCTAATGGGAAAATATGGGAAGGCATTATCACCACTAGGCCTGAAGGCGGTAATTCAGGTCTAGTGGTGGTAATTCAGGTCTAGTGGCAGTAATTCCAAAGAAAAGAAAGATTGTTGCTGAAACTCAGCGAGAGCTGGACCTTTGAAGAAAGGGGCCATTAGCAAAAGATGTAAGTGAAGAAAGACAGACATGGTCAGATGAAGGAAAACATACTTCAAACTCTCTTCTGTCCTCTGGTCTCCTGCCATTGCGTTCCATCAGCCAAGATCAACCAGAAGCAAAGCAGTCCAGCTGATGGCAGTCCTCAGAGCCTAGAGCAGGAAAAAGCAGGTCAGAGAATGAATGTGACAGGTAGAGATTAGGTGTAAATAGAGAATAACCGGCACATGAGCCAAATAGCTTTCCAAAGTGATTATACCAATTTATACTTCCACCAGCATTGTGTGATAGTTCCCACTACCACACTGCTATGCACTGAATTGTGTGCCCCCCGACCCCGAATTCAAACGCTGAAGCCCTAGCCCCTAATGCAATGGTATTTGGAGATGGAGCCTTTGTGGGGTAATTAGGTTTAAATGAGTTTATGAGGATGGGGACCTTATTGTGGGGTTAGTGCCCTTATGAGAAGAGAACCATGTGAGGACACAGCAAGAAGGTGGTTGTCTGCAAGCCAAAAAGAGAGGCCTTACCAGTGACTGTCCATGCTGGCACCTCCATCTTGGATTTCTAGCCTTCAGAACTGTGAGGAAAAAAAAAATTCTGCTGTTTAAGCCTTGCAGCCATACAGATATTTTGTTATGGCAACCCAAGCAGTCTAAGACATATACATACCTGCCAGCATTTAATATTAAAAAATATTTGGAGGCAGGCACAGTGGCTCATGTCTATAATCTCAACACTTTTTGAGGCCAAGAAAGGAGGACTGCTTGAGCCCAGGAGTTTGAGGTCATCCTGGGTGACTTCGGGAGACCCTATCTCCACAAATAATTAAAAATAATGAGCTGAGGCTGCAGTGAGTATGATCATGCCACTGTGCTCCAGCCTGGGAGACAGAGCAAGATCCTGTCTCAAAAAAATAAAAATAAATTTTAAAAAAGACCAGGCGCAGTGGCTCACACCTGTAATCCCAGCACTTTGGGAGGTCAAGGCAAGTAGATCACTTGAGGTCAGGAGTTCAAGACCAGCCTGGTCAACATGGTGAAACCCCGACTCTACTTAAAAAATACAAACATGAGCCAGGCATGGTGGTGTGTGCCTGTAGTCCCAGCTACTCAGGAGGCTGAGGCAGGAGACTCACTGGAACCTGTGAGGCAGAGGCTGCAGTAAGCCCAGATCGTGCCACTGCACTCCAGCCTGGGTGACAGAGCAAGACTCTGTCTTAAACAAACAAACCAATAAAATAAAATAAAATGATGTTCAGAATGTTTCCAATCTGGTGAGTGTTAAATGATCTCATTGTTGCTTTTATTTGTATTTTCCTGGTTTCTGATAATATTAAGTATGTTTTTATATGTTTATTAGCTAATCCTCTTTCTATTCCATAAAAAACTTCTTTTGCCACTTTTCTTTTGTAATTTGTATTTTTCTGATCAATTTGTGAGTGTTCTTTATGTATTTTATATATTATTCTTTGTTCTTTATTAGGGTTTATAGTGCCTAGGGTTAGATTTCTTTTTATGTATCTTTCTGGGATATGTTTGGACTTCCTAAATTTAAAGATTGATGTGTCTTATTGTCATAGCCATTATCTCTTGGAATATTGTTTATTCCTCATTTTCCTCTCCTCTTTCATAGACCTCTGATTAGATCTAGATTAAGCCTTCCACTCCCTCTATGTCTCTTAACCTCTCGTTTGCCCATCACTCTTGGTAATTTATTAAGACTGAGATTTCAGTTCAATAATTTTATCTTCTGCTGTGTCTAATCTGATGTTTAACACAACTGTACTTTTCTAGTCTCAATTTTTAGTTTTTATTTTTAGAAGTTCTACTGTGCTCTTTTTCAAAAATGTCTGATTATTTTTCTTTTATTTCTTCATCATACTTTGAGAGTCTTTTATTATTTTTAACATACTAATCTTTTGTTTCTGCTAATTCCAAAATCTATACTTTCTATGGGTCTCATTCTGTAGTTTTTATTTATTATCATTATTATTATTATTATTTTAGACAAAGTCCTACTCTGTTGCCCGTGCTAGAGTGCCATAGTGAGATCTCGGCTCACTGCAACCTCTGTCACTTGGGTTCAAGTGACTCTCCTGCCTCAGCCTCCCGAGTAGCTGGGACTACAGGTGGCCGCCACCACGCCTGGATAATTTTTGTATTTTTTTTTAGTAGAGACAAGGTTTCACCATATTGGCCAGGCTGGTCTAGAACTCCTGACCTCAGGTAATCTGCCTGCCTTTGCCTCCCAAAGTGCTGGGATTACAGGTGTGAGCCACCACACCTGGCCTATTTATTATTTTTAAATGCAGACTCTCGTGCATAGTGGTTTGTTTTGTTATATGCTTGTGATTATGAGCTCATATTTCCTGGAACTTTATTTATGGGAAATATTATGGTCTGGATTTAAATTGTGTAGCTCCAAAATGTATTCGTATTTGTCTCTTCCAGGAGAAACAGACCCTCTCAGCCTGGATCCCTTCAAACTACAAGTAAAGCCTGAGTTTTTATCTTTTTTCCCCCTACAGTAGTGTAATAGTATAAACTCTGACCCTAAAGCCTTAGGAGGATGGGCTTGTGAGAATCAATTCTAAAAGGAGACTTTCTTTTTAACTCTTTACCTAAGGCCAGGATCAATACAGGCAAGTGTCTCTATGTTTTCCCCCTGGGAGAAACAGTTACAGGTTACTCTCTGAATACCTTTTTGGTGTTCCTTCACCAGTCTGCAACCAAACTCTCATTGTTCTGTCCTCAGACATTGCCTCTTGTCTTCCTATAAATGTAGTCCCAGCTCCCGTGCCTGCAGAGATCGACTGATGTGTCAGGGCAGACTGGTTTCAATGCTGGCTCCATTTTTAGCATCCTTAACTTATCTTTCTTCCTGGCTTCCAAGGACTTTTACTTTCCACTGAATCAAGCCATGCACTTAAATTATTACTTTAAAAAATTTATCCAGCATTCTTATAAGCTCTCTACTAGGAAAGTGTCTCCAAATCTTTAGCCCACCTTAAGTTAAATCCCTTAAAACCAAACATAAAAGAATAAGTCTTTAGATTTTAAAAAGTGCTTGAAATGTTGAAAATGTATATCTATGTAGATATAGGTACTATATAGATATAAATATGTAGATATAGATGTAGATATAAAAGTGTACAAAACAGTTCTATCAATTATAAAGGGCATAACATTAAGCAGTATTGCCTAAAACAACAAGCTAAGTGTTTTACTGGTTAATTCTAAGAATTTATAAAGAGGGAGAGGGAGGGAGAGAGAAAGAGCCAGTAAGAGAGAGAGGGAGAGAGAGAACTAAAACAATTGCAAAGCCATTCAACAAGGGATTGAGTTCTAAACAAACTAGTCAACAGATAAGCTGAATATTCAGTAAGTGAATGTTAACAGTTGTTGATGAAGTGACAGTGGGCTGTTCTCTATAGAGGTCTTTGTTGCATCTTCCCTTTATATTAACTTTCTTCTTAGTAGTTTATTTTTTAAAAAAGAAATGTGCACAATTATTTTGGACTGAATGACATGTGGGCCTGCCCCACCATTCTATTAAATAAAATCCATTCTTTCCTTCACCAAACACAATAAATACTTGGAAAACCCTACTATGAGATGATTAATAAAAAACTAAATTTTATTTTATTTTACTTTTATATAGCTAATATACATAATACATATTTGTTTTATATATGTATTATGTATATTCACTGATAATATATAATCCCTAATAATATTTTAAACATACCAGCTAACTTCTACAGCATTTAATTTGATGATAGTATTGTTAGAGATACATGATTGCTATCAACAGAGAACTATTAGCTTTCTCAATAACCAGCATCATAAAACAACTGGCCAAGCATCTATGTCATTCAATGATTCTGGCTCCCTCATTTTGAAATTGCATTTGAGTACTTGATGTTGAAAGATGATTGACCACAAGAGATGTTGAAATCTAAAAATACATAATGCAATTGATTCATAAAGCCAAGGTTGCTAATTGGGTAATATTGTGCCTGCCTATAAATTGACTGTCATAAATCTGTCTAAGGCACCTTAGGATATTACACAAGTCTTTTCACCCGTAAAGTATATTTCATTTAATTGGACATTGCCTAGCACATTTTGTATATTATAGTTCAAACAAAACTGTTATATTACCACAAAACTATTTCTTGAGTCACTTAATCAGCTACCACAAAACTCATTGACACAGAACAGGAGTCATTACAATAGGAAATAAAAAACTGATTAAAATGCCAGAGTTCTGTGCCAAAATGTTTTTTTTTTTCTTAATGGCAGTATTAGAGATCTGACATAGTTTCCTCCTATTTGTTTCAAAAGATTTTTAAAAACAGCTCTCCTCTTACTTACACTGCCATAAATGAAAAATCATTTATAAGCAACATGCAGAAATTACATACTATTTTAACAGGATATTGTATTTTCTTTGTTCCTTCATTAAATATTGATTTGTACACTAACTTCTTTTTTTTGTGCCAAAAGAAGCTAAGCATCAACTGCCTATGAACTGGTTACAGATATAAGCATTTCCATGTTTCCAGGTCACTTCTATAGTTAGTGACTATTCAAAAGTATATATATCTCCAAATAAGGGGCATTATTGTTAGGATCCAAATAACTTAATGTAGAAGACAAGAACATATAACATAAATTCACTGCATCAAAAGATTCTTAGGAGTCAAGACTATTCTCCCTTGGCTACCTTTGGCATAGTACCTTACATATAGTTGATACATAGTGCATATCATTGTAACAAACTTAATGTTTAATATGGAGGAGCCAGTTCTTTAAAGCTTACTCTGTGTAGTCATAAACACACACACACACACACACACGCACGCACACACGCACGCACAGACACACAGGATTAGGTTTCCGTGTTTTAAAAACATGCCGTCTACCTCAATCTAAACTAACCTTCTGTAACTAAACCAAGACTGAAGAACATTTCAGTCATTTTTAAAAATGCAAACACCAGACATCCATCTTTAAAAAAGTGATCCTAGAATTCTCCTAGCAACAAATTCCCATTAAAATAGCTCCAATGCCACAGAAAACTTTATGTGGAAAAAAAAAAGTTAACAAGGTCTATTTCCTATTAGCTGGAAGAAATTCATGACAAGCATCTGTGGCTGCTCCCTATTGTAACTCACTGTCTTTATTTGGGGAGGGGTATTTAGAGATGGTCAGAGCCATGGGTCTAGGGACAAATTTAAGACATGTTATTCGTTTCTCACCAAAGACCCAGTCATGAAAGGTTTCAGAATAGTGTTGTGAGAATCTACTTTGAAAATGAAAGAATGTTTATTGAATCTTCAATACAATAATCATGTGTTTTCTACCAGCTCCTCAACGGTGAGGAAGTGACTACTTCTTAAATTCAATGCTTGTGTCCAAATGACTCATGAGTCTGGAGACAACAATATCAGTGTCTTAAGAACCACTTTTTGAAAGTCTCCCTGAGGCTACCCAAGTGTATTAATAGCCAAGACATGTGCTGGGATACTGTCAAATGAGAATTTAAGGTGAAAAAGACCCTATTTATCTTACCTGAAAAATGACTTTAGAAGACTAGTATTTAGCTTCATTTATTGACTTTTTGAACTTTCTAACAGCTGGTGGACTTCTTGTGCCTAGTTTCGCAATCTTCTACTCTTTCTTCCAACCTTCTAAGCACTATATTTTTATAAGATTATTATTTCTCTGAGCTGAGATTGGAAAATGTTTTATTGAGAAGCATTTTCAGTTGCCTACAACTTGGTAAAAAGGTGCTTACTCTTGCTGTTGAAATTTTGTACTGATATGATATTTGGAGAAGCATTGATTAATATGAGCATATTTTAAAACTGCTTAAGGTTCACCAGTCAACTTTTAACCTTTCTTTAGGTTGCAGTCCCGTAGCAACATGCACTAAGGAGTGATTTTTGCTACTACTTCTCCTCCTCTTTCCTCCAGCTTTTTCTTTTCTAAATTTTTTTACTTAAAAAAAAAAAAAAAGAAAAACCTTTAAATTTTGCTTAGAGACCCAGAGCAATCTGAACAACCACCACAACCAAAACAACCACAGTAAAATAATAAGTATGTGTGGGTATATATTTATTTCAAGCATTTCATAAACACTTACTTTCCTGAGGTTAACAAATATACACAATGAACAATATGTGGTAAATTTGGATGAGTCATTCCCGTATATAGAATCTCTGGAAATCTCAACCACTGTTCTTGTCAATCATCAACTGATTTAATTCTCATAACTCCTGAAGAAAATAATTTTAATTTCTACCATGAAAAATATGCTGTACAAAATGCATTTGCATGAACAGAATGGACAAGTTAGTAATAATGCATGAACATTAATCATGTAATTTACCTTTTACATTTAAACACTGTACTAATGAAAACATCTGTCATTCCCTACTAAGTTACATGTCACTCTCAAAATCAGGGAATTAAGATCCTTCCAAACCCCAAAAGAATCTAGAAATTAACAACGCATCCTTTTTCTTTATTTTTCTATAGGCCATCACAAAACTCTCACTTAAGAATCAGAACAAAAGCTGTACCCTCAGTGTCTCAGTCACCCTTTGCTGCATAACAAACTACTACAAAATTTGGTGGATTAAAACAAAAAGTCTTCTCTGGGCTTTGCCAGAGCTCACTCATGTGGTTACACTCAGCTGGAGGATCAGACAGGCTGCAGGGTCCAAGGTAGTCTCACTCACTTGTCTGATACTTGGTGTTGGTTGTCAGTTGGGAAGTCTCAGTTCACCTAATGGCTTTTCATCCTCCAGTAAGCACAAGTTTCATCACATGGAGGTCTCAGGGTAGCATTCTACAAATGCAAAGGCAGAAAGTGAAAATTCTGTTAAGTCCCAGCCTCCGGAACTCACACAACATCACTTCTGGCACATGCTCTTTGTCAAACAAGTCACATGATTAGCTCAGCGTCTAGGTCTAAAGAAATAGACTCCACTTCTGGATGGAAGGAACAGCAAAGTCATATTGCACAGGGGCCTGGATACAATGATTGGAGAAATGTGTGCCCATTAAATAGTCTACCATACCTAGTTACAAAGGCCAACTTTTCAGTTCATAGAACAGGTTGACATCTCATCCCAGGCACTTGAAATGACAAATGTCCAATGTCAGTGTGTGTCAAGCATTTGAAAAACAGCTTGTACAACTTTACCAATATTCCACACAATTTTCAAAACGACAGAAGACTAATCCAGAACCATGTGTGGTAAATAATGTTTTTCTGATCAAACCAAGAACTTGGCATCACTAGCAACATGCTTTATGTGCTCATACAATATTTCCTATTATGTGAAACAGCCTTTGTGTCCTGTAAGCAAGTGCAGTTACTCCAAATTCACCAAGAGCTCACCATGGGCCCTATGGGTTATCACTTCTAAACTGAACAGCGCTGTAAATATTCTTTTAAGCAAGTTCCATATGCTAACAACTGTGATAGAAGTTTTTTCCTTAGATGGAAAAAACATATGAGGGGCATAATGAAATGGTAAAAATTTTCCCTGAGTGCTTTGTGAGAACATAGGAAGGGAGCCTCATCGCCCCTAATCTGGAAGATAACTCCACTGAAACGATGATTTAACCACCATGAAGATATATCTTCTTTCTCTATTATCACACTTTTTACTATATTTTTAAATTTTACATGATGTTCTAGAGAAACTACAAGTAAAAACAAAACTTCTTTTCCCAAAATGATGTAAACAGAGAAGGTTGGGCAAAATTCAGATCCACTTTATGTTATTTAAATTTCAGCAACAGCATCTACATTTTACAGCTTTTAGTAAGCTTTCACTAGCTATGTCTTGATGTACATAAAGACAGATAAATAACAAAATTAATAGTAATTATTTTGTCTCATTCAAAGATCTCCATTACTTGTGCTATAAATAACACTGGTCATTAATACTTGTCTACAAACCGTAAGTACTTTTAAATTGTATCTCATTACAGCAAACACCTACAAAACATAACTCCTTGTCCTTTCCTTCTAGGTAAAGAATCACTGGATTACAGAGAGGTTCATTTCCTACACATATGCATATGCCTTTGTGTACTGAACGTGAAAGATTTCTTTCAATTTTAAATGTTTCCCTTGGACAATGATCAATTTTTTTGTGAGTGGTGTTTTATCTTTTAATTTATTTTAACTGCTTGAAATGGACCAGCTGCAGAGTGGGAAGTGTGTTGACATTTATCTGAAGTCTTATCTTTATTAAATCACTTGTATTATTATACTACATAAACAACTTAATAAACACAGCAAATACTTATCTAACTGGAGTCAGTAAGTCTATTGAGCCAGCCAATTTACTCTTAATTTTCTGAAAAAGATAAAACCTCCTGTATCAGCTGAGTCACTGGGGAAATTAAGTCTTCAGTTATCAAATCTGTTACCAAATCCAAAGTACCCCCCATGAGTACCTGATTCTTTCTTTTCTATAGACACCCAATGGAACTGGATAGTGACCTTTCTACTTGTTCCACTTCACAAATGTAATTCTTTTTCCACCCTCCCCCAATATTCCAATAACTTTCAGTTGCCCTTTGCCATACTAAAGGATGTTATCAAGAGATTGTTTAGTTTTCTTTAAATATTTATAGTCACATTCATAATGAAAGAACAATGTGATGGGATCTTCCCTAACTGAAGTCAAATGGAAGGTTTAAAATGTTCTCTGTAGTCTAACGCTGGACTGTCCAATATGGTAGCCACTAGCCACATTAAAATTTAAATTAATTTAAAATGCAAATTAACTAAAATGAAATACAATTTAAAATTCAGTTTCTCAGTCACACTAGCCATGTTTGAAGTGCTCAGTAGCTATTTGTGGCCTAGTGCTACCTGAATGGACAACACAGAGACAGAATATTTTCATTATCACAGGAAGTTCTACTTTCAATTGCATGTTAAAGTACTTTTGTTGCATTTTTTAATGCCAAAAAAAAGTCTATTGAAGTCTCCTTTGTCCCTCTGTTTAATATAATTTCCTTCATTCCCCATGGGAATTGCTTTCATGAAGTTGAACATCTTTCCCACCCATATTTTTAAAATAGATATTTTTCCTAAAGTGTATTCATTAAGGAATAGTAGCACTTAAACCTCTATATTAATAATAATCTCACTTAAATTTTTTATGCAACATTTTAATTTAGAAATTTATGCAAGTTAATAGTTTGTTTAGTATTTCAGATAGGTAGGTAGGTCTCAAATCATTTTGTATCCCATTGCATGAATATACCTTACTTATTTAGGCATATATGATTTTATTTATATTTTTATAATATCATCCCTCTCACAAATAGCTATTGTTGTGGTTAGGTGATCAGTATAGAAAAAGATGAAATAAAAATCATTATTTCATTTGGCAAGTAGCTACTTCTCTCTCCTATTCCTCACAGCCAAAACGCCACTACCAAAAGGCCTAGGTAATCAGGTGCTGTTAAACATAAAGGCTTCTATGTTTCTCTTCCCCAAATACTGTTTATTTCAAAGACAGTAAACAATTACAGAGATTAAAGGTATAAGATAATTACAGCTTTCAGTGAAAAGAAAAAATTGGTAATGTTATCTTGTCATAGTTTTGTTTTTGTTTTTGTTTTTTGAGAAGGAGTCTTGCTCTGTTGCCCAGGCTGGAGTGCAATGGCATGATCTCGGCTCACTGCAACCTCCACCTCCTGGGTTCAAGTTATTCTCCTGCCTCAGCCTTCCGAGTAGCTGAGACTACAGGGCATGTGGCACCACGCCCAGCTAATTTTTTGTATTTTTAGTAGATATGAGGTTTCACCGTGTTGGCCAGGATGGCCTCAATCTCCTGACCTCGTGATCCGCCTGCCTCAGCCTCCCAAAGTGCTGGGATTACAGGCATGAGTCACTGCAACCAGCCATCATAGTTTTAAGTAATGCTCCTTACATTTACTTTTTGCTCAGATGGAGGATAGGAATATGATCTTTCATATACGGCGGAAGGCACTTGAATAAATCACCAATGCAAGATTAAAGAATAATCATACTGTAATCAGCAGGACTCAACTCACCCTCTTGGAGAACAGCAACAACAAAAAGTTAAATACTTATTTTTAATGTTCAAATTAGCCACTTCAGTTCCTGTAGTATCAAGTTAGACTCTGCCTCCTCCCTGTGAATTGTGCAAGAACCAGATGAGTCTTCTGAGTTTGAAGATGGAAGTACTATTTCCAGCTGTGTCTCGAAGACAGCTGGAGAATATGCTGAGCTTACCTCAGGCCCTGTTCACCTTTTCTTGACTTCCATACATATTTGGCAGCCATAGTGCAAACAGGCCATCCATATGACGAGAGACTGTTGGTTTTAAGTTTATTTTATGTCAAGTATTTTACGTATCTTATCTTATTTAATCCTCAAATAATTCTCAAAGGAATGTATTATTTTTATCCCCAGTTCACCTGTGACAAAACTAAGGCTCAGAGAAATGAAGAAATTGGCAAAGATTGTGCGGGAAGGATATAACATTAAATTTGAGACATTTGTCTGAAATCAAAGCTCTTTAAACTGCATTTTATTCAATAAATAGTTACTGAGTGAAATATTTTATTAAATAATTCAGAAGAATTAGATTCTAGCCTGTTTTGACCAAACTAACTACATGAACCTGGCGACAATGTTAATAATTATAGGTCTTTCTAGTATTTTATAAAAAAAGCTTTATTCCCCTTAAGAGCCTCCATTGTCTCACCTATATAATTCAAAGATTAAATTAGATGATCTCTAAAGCCTCTTCCAAGGTTAAAATTGTGTGAATTCTAATGACAAAATCATTAACAAGTGCTGATTAAGATGCATTTGTTGTAATAAGACCTGTACAAAAGATAGAAAAAACTTCCTGTTCTCAAGGATCCAGCAATCTAAAAAATGCCCATCAGTCACAAATACAAAATTAAAGATAAAATAGACAGAAAGACAAATATGTGATATACCTTTAAAATCTAATGAATGCTAAAACTACAAATAAAAATAAATGCTGGAAAATATTAATTATGATTTAACTTTCCATTACACATTGTCAAATTAGACTTGTTTTTAACAAATGAGACTGTAAGCTCCCTGAAGGCAAGGGATATTTCTTTTAGATTTGCTCCTCTGCATCATATACCCAAGGCTTAGAATTATGACTCACATAAAATGGTCATTCAATAAATATTCATTGATTGGGAAAATGAATGAAGGGATAGACTTTATTAAATGAATGGGCAACAATATCTTTTATATTTTAATTCATTGCCTTTTAGGGCCCTAGGCAGCTTCTTGACCAGCAGAAAAAAACAGTCAATAAAAGGCTGAATTATTAATGTCAGTTTACAGAGGTTAAGAGATTGAGTTTTACATCAGTTCATTTCCTTATATAAGGGAGATGAGAATAGGTACCATAATGGACTCCTGGGAATGTTTTAGATGTTGTTTTGTTGGTTTGTCTGTTTTTAAGTGGTCAGATCCTCTGTCCTCCCACAGTCTGATATAGGGAGAAGCTAGAAGGTAATATATGATTTGGAGGATAAGAGGCTACTGAGAGGGCCTTCCTGGGAGAGCTTACCTGGGAGGTCTACACAGGACTAAGTTCTGTCACTGTGGTGGCATTGGTGAGTGCTCTCAGTACCATGCAGTGCCTGCCAGTGGGCATGTCTTCATCAGAAGTTCTCACCATTGTGGGGTGAGAACCTGCTTTCCTAGTTTTCCACCTTCATCTTCATGCATTGTGAACCAAAGGATTTGCACCCCTTCTCTGACATTTTGCTGAGTTCTATACTAACTACACAGAATACCACCAGCAAGCACCTCCCTCAGAGGGTAGGACATGATAGTGTGATGGTTAAAGCCCACAGGCCAGGTACTGGGTGGGACCAGTAGATCAGAGAACCCACTTCAATTCCATTAGAGTTTCTAGATCTGAAATACTGCAACAGATAATCTATACCAGTGGCCCCCAACTTTCCTGGCTCCAGGGAATGGTTTCATGGACAATTTTTCCACAGATGCGGGTGGAGAAGGGATGATTGGGAATGAAACTGTTCCACTTCAAGTCATCAGGCATTAGATTCTCATAAGGAGTGCACAACCTAGATCCCTCACATGTGCAGTTCACAATAGAGTTTGTGCCCCTATGAGAATCTAATGCCACTGCTGATCTGACAGGAGATGGAGCTCAAGCAGTAATGCTCACTCGCCACCACTCACCTCCTGTTGTGTGTCTCGGTTCCTAACCACAGACTGGTGCCAGTGCCGGGGGTTGGGGACCCCTGATCTATACTACATGTTTGGAAGAGAAAGGAAACAAAGCCGTAGAAACCCAACATGTCCATTCATCATGGATTGACATAAAATATAATATTATTAAGCAAAAATTTCTATCAAGAAAAAACAATTTGCAAAATAGAATGATGGTGGGTGTTTATTCTAAATTTTTTATTTGCTTTTATGGCTAATTGTAGTCAATATTTTTTAAATCCCAACATTGTGTGGGAAAATTTTAGAGTAATAACTTGACATAGAAAAATACCTTAAGAACCCTGCCCATTTCCATATTTTATAAACAAGAAACTAAGGTCTGACCAAATTAATGAAATAAAGGAAGAAAACAAGGTTAGAGAAAAGAAATTAAAAAGAAATGAACAGAACCTCCACGAAATATGGGACTATGTGAAAAGACCAAATCTACCTTTGATTGGTGTACCTGAAAGTGATGGGAAGAATGGAACCAAGTTGGAAAACACTCTTCAGGATATTATCCAGGAGAACTTCCCCAACATAGCAAGGCAGGCCAACATTCAAATTCAGGAAACACAGAGAACGCCACAAAGATACTCCTCGAGAAAAGCAACCCCAAGACACATAATTGTCAGATTCACCAAGGTAGAAATGAAGGAAAAAGTGTTAAAGGCAGCCAGAGAGAAAGGTTGAGTTACCCACAAAGGGAAGCCCATCAGACTAACAGCAAGCACATCTCTCAGCAGAAACCCTACAAGCCAGAGGAGAGTGAGGGCCAACATTCAACATTCTTAAAGAAAAGAATTTTCAACCCAGAGTTTCATATCCAGCCAAACTAAGCTTCCTAAGTGACAGACAAATAAAATCCTTCACAGACAAGCAAATGCTGAGAGCCTTTTGTCACCAGCAGGTCTGCCTTACAAGGGCTCCTGAAGGAAGCACTAAACATGGAAAGAAACAACTGGTACCAGCCACTGCAAAAACATGCCAAATTGTAAAGACCATCAACGCTAGGAAGAAACTGCATCAATTAATAGGCAAAATAACCAGCTAACATCATAATGACGGGATCAAATTCACACATAACAATATTAACCTTAAATGTAAATGGGCTAAATGCCCCAATTAAAAGACACAGACTGGCAAATTGGATACAGTCAAGACCCATCAATGTGCTGTATTCAGGAGACCCATCTCACGTGAAAGAGGCACATAGGCTCAAAATAAAGGCATGGAGGAAGATCTACCAAGCAAATGGAAAACAAAAAATAGCAGGGGTTGCAATCCTAGTCTCTGATAAAACAGACTTTAAACCAACAAAGACCAAAAGAGACAAAGAAAGCCATTACATAATAGTAATGGGATCAATTCAACAAGAAGAGCTAACTATCCTAAATATATATGCACCCAATGCAGGAGCACCCAGATTCGTAAAGCAAGTCCTTAGAAACCTACAAAGAGACTTAGACTGCCACATGATAATAATGGAGACTTTAACACCCTACTGTCAATATTGGACAGATCAACGAGACAGAAGGTTAACGAGGATATCCAGGACCTGAACTCAACTCTGCAACAAGCAGACCTAATAGACATCTACAGAACTCTCCATCCCAAATCAACAGAATATACATTCTTCTCAGCACCACATCACACTTATTCTAAAATTGACCATATCATTGGAAGTAAAGCACTCCTCAGCAAATGTAAAAGAACAGAAATCACAAAAAAACTGTCTCTCAGACCACACTGCAATCAAATTAGAACTCAGGATTAAGAAACTCACTCAAAAACACACAACTACATGGAAACTGAACAACTTTCTCCTGAATAACTACTGGGTAAATAATGAAATGAAGGCAGAAATAAAGATGTTCTTTGAAACCAGTGAGAACAAAGACACAACATACCAGAATCTCTGGGATACATTTAAAGCAGTGTGTAGAGGGAAATTTAGAGCACTAAATGTCCACAAGAGAAAGCAGGAAAAATCTAAAATTGACACCCTAACATCACAATTAAAAGAACTAGAGAAGCAAGAGCAAACACATTCAAAAGCTAGCAGAAGGCAAGAAATAACTAAGACCAGAGCAGAACTGAAAGAGATAGAGACACGAAAAACCCTTCAAAAAAATCAATGAATCTAGGAGCTGGTTTTTTGAAAAGATCAGCAAAATTGATAGACTGCTAGCAAGACTAATAAAGAAGAAAAGAGAGAAGAATCAAATAGACGTAATAAAAAAATGATAAAGGGGATATCGCCACCAATCCCACAGAAATACAACTACCCTCAGAGACTATTATATATACCTCTGGGCAAATAAACTAGAAAATCTAGAAGAAATGGATAAATTCCTGGACACATACACCCTCCCAAGACTAAACCAGGAAGAAGTTGAATCTCTGAATAGACCAATAACAGGCTCTGAAATTGAGGCAATAATCAATAGCCTACCGATCAAAAAAACTCCAGGACCAGATGGATTCACAGCTGAATTCTACCAGAGGTACAAAGAGGAGCTGGTACCCGTCCTTCTGAAACTATTCCAATCAATAGAAAAAGAGGGAATTCTCCCTAACTCATTTTATTAGGCCAACATCATCCTGATACCAAAGTCTGACAGAGACACAACAAAAAAAGAGAATTTTAGACCAATATCCCTGATAAACATCAATGCAAAAATCCTCAATAAAATACTAGCAAACTGAATCTAGCAGCACATCAAAAAGCTTATCCACCAAGATCAAGTGGGCTTCATCCGTGGAATGCAAGGCTGGTTCAACATATGAAAATCAATAAACGTAATCCATCACGTAAACAGAACCAACAACAAAAATCACATGATTATCTCAATAGATGCAGAAAAGGCTTCTGACAAAATTCAACACCCCTTCATGCTAAAAACTCTCAATAAACCAGGTATTGATGGAATGTATCTCAAAATAATAAGAGCTATTTATGACAATCCCACAGCCAATATCATATTGAATGGGCAAAAACTGGAAGCATTTCCTTTGAAAACAGGCACAAGATACGGATGCCCTCTCTCACCACTCTTATTCAACATAGTATTGGAAGTTCTGGCCAGGGCAATCAGGCAAGAGAAAGTAATAAAGGGTATTCAATTAGGAAATGAGGAAGTCAAATTGTCCCTGTTTGCAGATGACATGACTGTATATTTAGAAAACCCCATTGTCTCAGTCCAAAATCTCCTTAAGCTGATAAGCAACTTCAGCAAAGTCTCAGGATACAAAATAAATGTGCAAAAATCACAAGCATTCCTATACATCATTAACAGACAAACAGAGAATCAAATCATGAGTGAACTCCCATTCACAATTGCTTCAAAAAGAATAAAATACCTAGGAATCCAACTAACAAGGGGTGTGAAGGACCTCTTTAAGGAGAACTACAAACCACTGCTCAACAAAATAAAAGAGGACACAAACAAATGGAAGAATATTCCATGCTCATGGATAGGAAGAATCAATATTGTAAAAATGGCCATACTGCCCAAAGTAATTTATAGATTCAATGCCAACCCCATCAAGCTATGAATGGCTTTCTTCACAGAATTAGAAAAAAAACTGCCTTAAAGTTCATATGGAACCAAAAAAGAGCCTGCATTGCCAAGACAATCCTAAGCCAAAAGAACAAAGCTGGAGGCATCACACTACCTGACTTCAAACTATACTACAAGGCTACAATAACCAAAACAGCATGGTACTGGTACCAAAACAGAGATATACACCGATGGGACAGAACAGAGGCCTCAAATAACACCACACATCTACAACCATCTGATCTTTGACAAACCTGACAAAAACAAGAAATGGGGAAAGGATTCCCTATTTAATAAATAGTGCTGGGAAAACTGGCTAGCCATACGTAGAAAGCTGAAACTGGATCCCTACCTTACATGTTATACAAAAATTAATTCAAGATGGATTAAAGACTTAAATGTTAGACCTAAAACCATAAAAACCCTAGAAGAAAACCTAGGCAATGCCATTCACGACATAGACATGGGCAAGGACTTCATGACTAAAACACCAAAAGCAATGGCAACAAAAGCCAAAATAGACAAATGGGATCTAATTAAACTAAAGAGCTTCTGGCCAGCAAAAGAAATTACCATCAGGGCAAACAGGCAACCTACAGAATGGGAGAAAAATTTAGAAATCTACCCATCTGACAAATGGCTAATATCCAGAATCTACAAAGAACTCAAACAAATTTACAAGAAAAAAAAAATGACCCCATCAAAAAGTGGGCAAAGGATATGAACAGACACTTCTCAAAAGAAGATATCTATGTGGCCAACAGACACATGAAAAAATACTCACCGTCACTGTTCACCAGGGAAATGCAAATCAAAACCACAATGAGATACTATCTCACGCCAGTTAGAATGGCAATCACTAAAAAGTCAAGAAACAACAGATGCTGGAGAGGATGTGGAGAAATAAGAACACTTTTACACTGTGGGTTGAGGGGGAGTGTAAATTAGTTCAACCATTGTGGAAGACAGTGTGGTGATTCCTCAAGGATCTAGAACTAGAATTACCATTTGACCCAGCAATCCCATTACTGGGTACGTACCCAAAGGATTATAAATCATGCTACTATAAAGACACATGCACATATATGTTTATTGTGGCACTATTCACAGTAGCAAAGACTTGAAACCAACCCAAATGTCCATCAATGATAGAATGGATTAAGAAAATGTAGCACATATGCACCATGGAATACTATGCAGCCATAAGAAAGGATGAGTTCAGGTCCTTTGTAGGGACACGGATGAAGCTGGAAACCATCATTCTCAGCAAACTATCACAAGGACAGAAAACCAAACACTGCATGTTCTCACTCATAGGTGAGAACTGAACAATGAGATCACTTGGACACAGGGCAGGGAACATCACACACCAGGGCCTGTCGGGGGGGTGGGGAGCTGGGGGAGGAATAGCATTAGGAGAAATGCCTAAATGATCAGTTGATGGGTGCAGCAAACCAAGATAGCCTATGTATACCTCTGTAACAAACCTGCACATTGTGCACATGTACCCTAGAACTTAAAGTATAATTTAAAAAAAAAAAAAAAGAAAGAAACTAAGGTCTACAGGGTGTTAAGTAACTTGTGGTTTGGTCAAGAACTAAATTTTCCCTTTCACTATATACTTGACATTTCTCTTGCAAGGAATTCCTTTATTGCCCAGCATATAAAGGTGTGCAATCCTCCAAAGATCTCAACAATTTCTGGCTGTGAGCCATTTTAATTCTGAACTCATCAAACCATCTCTGTTTTTTTATAACATAGATAAATCATGAAAAATATTTCTATAATAAATAAAGCAATTACTCCTCTACTCCCAAAATGCATGGTACCAACTCATGGCCATTGGGCATTTTTTAAAATTCTAGCTGTGTTGTTCTGATTCCAATTATACACAGTTTTTAAAAAGTCTTTGCATATAAGAAATCTAAGCCAGGAAAATTTTTGATAGCTTTAAATAGGAGATTAAAAAGATTCTTAGAATGACCTGAGTATGTCTCCAAACACTCTAGAATAGCATCTTTAAATATCACTGCCAAACAAGTTTTAAGGAATGATGTCCTTAAAGTCATTCACGAACATCTCAAAGAATTAAGAAATGGGTGAATTCCTTGTCTTGATTCCCATTAAAGAAAACTCTAGCTATAATTACGGTCTTTTTTCAGACAGATAGAAATTGATTAATTCACTTCTATCAGAATTAAATGTGTGGGCACAGGAGGCATCAGGCTTAGGTTGGAATTAGGGAATCTCAGCACTAATGCATCTAACTTACTGACCTCAGGCATTTCTCTCAGTTTCTTCAACTGTAAAAAGGAGTAATAATAGCAACTTCCTCTCAGGATTAGTGTGAAGACTAAAGGAGTCATCTGTAAGTGCAATAGGTTGAATTGTGGTCCCCTCTTCCCAAAATGTATGTTGAGGTCCTAACTCCTAGTCCCTGTGAATGTGACACGATTTGGGAAAATAGGATCTTTGCAGATGTAATCAAAATAAGATGAGATCATTCTGAATTAGAGTAGGCCCTAATCCAAAATGACTGGTGTCCTTATAATAAAAGAAAACACATACAGGGATGAACATCATGTGAAGATGGAGGCAAAGATTGAAATGATGGTGCCACAAGCCAAGGAATGCCAGGGGCTACCAGAAAACCAAAGAGGCAAAGAAGCATCCTCCCCTAGAGATTTTGGAGGGAAATTGGCTCTGTTGATGTGCTCATTTTGGTCTTTAAGCCTCCAGAGCTCAGAAAATAAATTTTGGTTGTTTTAAGCCACCCAATTTGTGGCATTGGGTTACAACAGTCCTAGTAAACTAATGCAGGAAGGTTCTAACACAGAGCTCAGCACATAATAAGAGCTCAATAAATTATTATTATTACTACTACTCAAGAGTGATGTTATATCAAGGTGTCAATAGAAAAAAAGAGTGATGTATGTTTTGCTTTACACAGCAAGGGATAAAGATCTGTTATAGATCATATCATAAGATTCAGGACCTTTCTTTAACACAGATGTCTTGGAGGGCCCTACACTACATCTTATTTTGTATTCTGAAAGTTGTATAAGTTTCAGGCCCCACAAAACCATGACCCACTCCTTCCTCTGACAGTTTGGACTTCCTAACTTTGAATCTTGCTGTTTCCAGTAAAAGCAGGGGCAAGCTGCCTTTTCCCTGATTTCAAGACTTATGAAATCTTATGGCCCTAGCCTTGCCCTTGCTGTCTCTTGTGAAGCTGCAGCTCTTTAATCACTTACCAGTACCATGGGTAGGAGCTTAAAACTCCTGGTTTGGTGTCCTTGCCTCCGAGTCTCAGGAACTTGCTTCACTGACTCCTGTGAAGAGAAAAGTAAAATGGTCCACAGAGAGTCACCTTTTTAGCCTCCAGTGCTCTTAAGATTTGTCTCATTTCATCGAAGAAGTACTACTATGAGTCTGTTGTTATGTAGTATCAAGGTCTGGAGAATCCCTTTTGGCCCATATTTTCCCAGCAAATCTATTTCTAGCTCATTCTCAAATTCTTATAACCATCATGCCCCCAAAACTACCAATGCTGCTCTACAAGAAGTGCTAGATTCCACAGTTATGTAGAAAATTCACATATCTGTTTGTGGCTGCAGGCCCTTAGCTAAAACAAACTGCTCCCCCTTCAGAGGACCATTAAACATTTAAAATATAGAAACTCCTTCAGAACTAAGCAAATGGATATAACTTCCCTTCGGTTTCTCACAGGCTCTCAAGGGGATGATTATTTTGTTAAAAAAAAAAAAAAAAGTTAAATTTGGATTTTCACAAACAGAGTTTTCTTAAAGCAGGTTGCATTTGCCCAGAAGCTCTGAGAAGAAATATTTATGAGTGTCTATCTTGCTTATTAAGGGAGTACACATGGATATCATTAAAAATATGTAGAAAAGCATTTGGGGATGAATTGTTAAGTCTTTCTGTATTCGTTTAGTTTTCACAATTTAACATTGCATAAGCCAGTAACCTTAAGTTGGGGAGAATTAAGCCAAATTCTCCCTTGAATGCAGTAATCCAAGGCAATCCCAGCCAATCAGCTTTGTTCACCAATTAACACGGCTGCATCTTTATTGCGTGGTCCCAAAGGAAACAAGAATTCAATCCCTTCCCCAACACGTTTTGCAAAAATCAGAGATTCCTTGGAAATTGCTAAATCACCTCTTAACTGATATCTTTCTGGATTAAAAGGTGAAAGTTTGTTTTACCACATCACTTCGTAGGTGAGTGGGGGAGAGTTATAGAAAAGTACTTCACTAGGAAGTTTTGGGATAGAAGAAAAGAAACACACAAAGGATTGAAATAGTGTCTATGTTCATCCCAACCACTGTTTATTCTCCCACCTCCACAATGAGACTCCACATTTGTCTCACATGCAGAACTTCCTTTTATTTCAAAGGGAATTCCACCTCTTCCAGGAATAAAAAGGGATAAGACAGCGAGGTGCAGTTGCTGTGATGATGAAAAACCACCCTAGAAACATGATGTAGTACCCAGAAGTAATGCAAACTTGACAGCACTGGTACATGCATTTTCATTTCAGGTCAGAACACCAAGATGAAGTTCTAATCGTGTTCCAATTCATTTTGACCTGAAATAGATTAGCAATTGGATTTTGAAAAATGTGTGCCATGCTACATTGTTAAATCACTGTAAATCAGAGGATGATGAACTAACCCGATGTTAATTGTGAATATTGCTTCCAGGCCTCATTTCTTTAACAATGTGGAACTATGCTTTATTTTCAATAGCTTTTCCAATATGCTTAATTGCATATTATAACTGAAAGCTCTTTGTAAAATTCTAAAGCCTTATCTATTAAACATTCTTCCATTATTATTATCTACATTCAATTTTCACACAGAAAATCTTCCCATTTACTACCCTCAAATAAAACTTTAGTAATTGTCAGTCTTCCTAACGTAAATATCTTTACAAAGTCCAATAAACTCCCCTCTCTCTATTTTTGATTCATAGAGATTTTAATCTGATAATACAACTCAGCAGGTATCCACTTTAATAAGTACTGAATGTAAAACGCAGAACCTTTCATTGTTAGAATATTCCTAAATCCTTTGATTGAATAGATCCTAATACTAAAAGCATTTTCAAAGGAAATGAGGAAAGACACAATCCCATTATTACATTATTTTCTTGGCATTAAAAAAAAAGTTCCATGACCCACTTTATTAGTGGTTTTCCTAGTCAAGCTTATAATGATTTCTGGCCTTTGCCCTTGGGTGCTTTCCGAGGGATTTAGAGGCATATATCACCTTGACTGATATGCGATATAACTATTTAGTACAGCTATGAAATTAACTGTTCACCCTTTAGCCTGGGGCTTAATGGAATACGGGCTGGATATCATGGGCATTATTTAATAACTCACACTTTATCCCTTTCCTTTATGAAGTTCAACATTTTAACAAATGCTGACCACTTGTTGCTTTTGCTGAGATTCCCCTATGTTAGCCTGACAAAGAACATTCTTCCTTTTCATTCACGAATTCATTCAACAAATATTTGATTAGTACCTACTATGCACAGGGTGCTAGGTGCAGGAATATGATGGTGAACCAAAGAAACCCACTCCTCATGAAGCTTACAGTGAGAGCCTTTCCTAACAATTATGTAGCATGCAAGGCCAGGTGTGGTGGCTCATGCCTCGTAATCCCAGCACTTTGGGAGGCCAAGGTGGGAAGATCACTTGAGGCCAGGAGTTCGAGACCAGCCTGGCCAACATGGTGAAACCCCGTCTCTACTAAAAATACAAAAAATTTTGCCGGGCATGGTGGCGGGCATCCATAGTCACAGCTACCCGGGAGGCTGAGGCAGGAGAATGGCGTGAACCCAGGAGGCGGAGCGTGCAGTGACCAGAGATCACGCCACTGCACTACAGCCTGGGTGACAGAGCAAGACTTCGTCTCAAAAAAAAAAAAAAAATGTAGCATTCATACTCTTTTAAGGTTCCTATATAGTCTCACCTACTACATTTAGCTAGTCCTTGTTTATCTGAAATTCTGTGTTGTTTTTTCAGTCATCTCAAGTTCCTATGTTTATAATATAGAATTATATTTCCATGGGAGAAAAGTTTTAAAAATAGTCCAAATAATGCAGTTTGTTGTGAAGACTTTACATTAGATGTGAAACCATATTCCTACATCAAGCATTTCCCAGACAGTCTCAATTTATGAGACTGCATTGAATTCAGTGTTGATATTGTGGTGTTTTTGAATCATCATCTTGTTCCATGACTTTGCCTCATTGTTTCTCATGAATTGGAGGTGGCAGGGAGGCGGGAGAGAATTAAGAAAGTTAGCAACTTTGTTTTAAGGTATCACAAGCATTTTTTGCTATGTGTCCCCACAGTACTTAACATATAAATCTATATATTGCATATTATTTTCCATAACCTGCCTTTTCCATTCCAATTTCCAGTTCCTACCCTGTAATTTCTAAGTACACATAATTACTACTTCAGGTGCTAAATTCTACATTCACAAGTATCTACACCCCAGCCCTCCAAAACAAATGACATCAGCTAGCTAAATACAATTACCATATTATAAAACGTACAAATTTCAGCAATAACCATGGCTTAAGAATATTCAAACATAGACACTCTTCCTCAAGGATTTCTTCCTAATGAAATCTAGGCTTTGTTTTAACAATTTTGACTTCAGGATACATCTTTAATAAGTGGCCAGTCTCCATGGCTGGGCACAGTGACTCACACCTATAATCCCAACACTTTGGAAAACCAAGGTGGGAGAATTTCTTGAGCTCAGTTGTTCAAGACCAGCCTGGGCAACATCGTGAGATCCCATCTCTGCAAATAAAAATTTAAAATTAGCCAGGCAGGGTGGTGTATGCCTGTAGCCCCAGCTATTTGAGAGGCTGAGGCAGGAGGATTCCTTGAGCCCAGGTGACTGACGCTGCAGAGAACCGTGATTGTGTCACTATACTCCAACCTATTTAACAGACCAAGACCTCCATCTTTAATAATAATAATAAACAAGTGGCCAATCTCCAAATGTTAGGAAACAGAAAATAGATGTAACAAGAAAAGTAAGTGTGACTATATAAATATTTACAATTTTTCCTTGTCCTTGTAGAGAAGACTTTATATTTCAGTTCAATATTTGTATATGTATTCAGCAAGGAAATATTTGGTTAGGAAATATTTGGTTAAACCACTACCAGACATTTTTCTAGATGTTGAAGATATTATTGTGGGGAAAAAGAACAAAACAAGTTTCTGCCCCTATGAAGTTTACCTTCCAAAAAAAGAGGCAGATAAGCCCCCTGCTCTGGTCACTTTTTCAGCTACATCAGGAAGGAGCTCTATGTGATGTTAATGTTGATAGACAATATTTAATTTTTCTTTGTAATGAATAACATATTTAATATATTTAACATGCAGTCTAAATATAGCACCTTTATGACTACAATTCACCAGTGGTCTGAGGTAACATTTTATTGGTAATAATGACTATTTAAAAACCATTGAGAGTTAGCTAATTCTATAAATAGGAATAGTAATGGAAAACTATAGTACCTATCCTCATCACTTATTTAAAGGAGAACCATCAGTTACATCTTTGAAGGGCAGTTTGACAATATTCTCATCTGACATGCAGCCTTTACCAGCTGTCTACAGTCAGCATCCATTCTGATGAATTGCAGCCTGTGCCACACTGATTGTTAAATGCCCAAATATCACACTGGCAAAGCTTGTCAAAATTTTAATTAAACATATTCTTAAACCCAACAACTCCACATATGTGTATATCCTAAAGATATACTTGCATATGTAAGAAATAATCTATGTAAAATGATATTCATTAAAACATTATTCAATATAGCAAGGAATTGGAAATGACCTAAATGTCCATCAATGGAGGACTGCTTAAATAGATTATGCTACATTGATAAAATATTGTGCAGTTTTTTAAAAGCATGGAACAGGCCGGGCATGGTGGCTCATGCCTGTAATCTCAGAACTTTGGGAGGCCAAGGTGGGCGGATCACCTGAGGTCGGGGAGTTCGAGTCAGCCTGACCAATATGGAGAAACCCCATCTCTATTAAAAATACAAAATTAGCTGGGTGTGCTGGTGTATGCCTGTAATCCCAGCTACTCAGGAGGCTGAGGCAGGAGAATCACTTGAACCCAGGAGACGGAGGTTGTGGTGAGCCGAGATTGCACTGTTGCACTCCAGCCTGGGCAAAAAGAGCGAAACTCCGTCTCAAGGAAAAAAAAAGGCATGGAACAACTCTGTGTGCAACAATATAAAAAAACTCTTCAAAAAGCATTATTAAATGAAAAACATCAAAGTAGAAGGCACTGTGCAACATGCTATCATTTGTGTATGTGTATGTGTTGAATGCAGGTGTGTAATATATATATATACATATACACACATATTTACATACATATATTTGTGAATGCATTGAATGTGTCTCTGGCAGGATATGCAAGAAACAGGTAGCTGGCTGTCTTCAGGAAGATCTTAGGTAGCCTATTACCTAATATTTTTAGGAGGGAGGAGGCTTACTTTTTGCCTCAAATCCCTTTGCTACCTTTTGAACTTATTACCATATGCATGTATAGCTTTTTATACTATTTTTTCAAAGAAAATCAATCAAATAAACATGGTGACCCTTATTTTCTTTATATCTAGAGAAAATTTTAACTTCCTAAACATTAAAATGGGGAACAAAAAATCAAACATTCTCAAATGGCTTCTACTCTAACCAGAAAGTATGGCATGCATATTCACACTGTGAGGTTTTTCCCTCTTTGTCTTGTAATTCTAACAAAATGTCATGAACCTGTATATTTTACATCTTTTCATTATGTATATGTCAGAGGATTGATAAGCAATCTGCACATAGTTTAGAACCAGTGGATTTTCTTCTTTTGGGTTTAATGTTGTCAAATGGGGTATAAAGCTGCCTGCACGCTCTTCAGTAAAAGTTGGTTCTTGGGGACTCTGCGTCAAGATGAGGCTCATTACTCATCCCTTGGCATATCAGTTCTCACTTTCTACTCACAGACATACAGAAAAGACTTCCACATATTGGACCTGACCTCTTGTTCTCAGAAAATTCAGAATTTCTTTAGAGGACACCAAGGTAGATCCTTGCAATGGCTTTAAAAACAAAAGGAAAAGAAATGTAATTCTATTATTTTAAAGGTAGTATCTTTAATTTTTCACTTTATTTACTGTCAACCACTGATGCATATTGACATAAGTACAAACAGATTATTTTCAAAGACTGTCAGGGAAGATTTTTAATCTATAATAAACAAAGAAAAGTTCGCATCTCCAGAAAAGTAATGAAACTTTGTGTCAAGATGAATTTAGCACATTAAATTTGCTGCAGATTTAAATCAATGCAGATAGTGCCAAATAAAACAAAACAAAACAAAAAAATACAAGGGAAGATTCAGAAACATTGATCATGGCCAAAATACGCCCCAACACTGTTAAGAGGTTTACTTCAGTAATATCTGTGGTCATTGACTAGATCAATGAAACTCATTCTTTCAAGAGCATCCAATTATCAGTTTACTGTAGAGTGAGCATTCTAATAAATCAGCATACTTTACATAGAATTAGACAAAGCCAACACGTAGGTTAACAACACTGTACAAAAAAATCTAGTATGCACTCCCAGTAAGTCCAGAAAAGTAGTCTTGTGATAAATTATTTTATTTAAGTTTGACTCATACATGCAAACATTTCCAAGCCATGCCATTCTGATAGGTAGTTTATGGCTAGCAGTATTAACAGAGTTTGATTAAGCACTTAACAGCTCAATATACCTCTGTCATATTTACCAAAAAAAAAACCCCAGCATGTTCAGTGAGTGCAAATGGACATGCATTGAGGTACTATATTATTCAGAAAGTTAACAGTAATATTTTTTTACAACTGCTCTGGTCATTTGGAAAACAGGCCTTCTTAATAGAATTCAACAGCTTAGATGCAATGAGCTGAAAAATGAGTAAAGTAAGAGAAACATCAGAAACAGAATAAATCAAGTCAGTTAATATTGGTTTGAGATTTTTTTTCCCCAAGAAATACCCACTGATTACAGGTAAAGAAGATTTCGTTGACAGCTAAGCAAAATACTAACAATAACAAATCGTCTAGGGCATTTTCAGTCACTAGTAGGTCAAAAGAGAAAATTCAGACATGAAACTAAATTTTGTTCTGGAACATCACAGTCCCTCTTCTAAGGCGCATTAACAGTTAAAATTCATGACAAGAAATGTTTTGTTAAAATTGAAATCTGGGCCAGGAACAGTGGCTCACACCTATAATCCCAGCATTTTGGGAGGTGGATCACCTGAGGTCAGGAGTTCGACACCAGCCTGACCAACATGGAGAAACCCCATTTCTACTAAAAATAGAAAATTAGCTGGGCGTGGTGGCACATGCCCATAATCCCAGCTGCTCAGGAGGCTGAGGCAGGAGAATAGCTTGAACCCAGGAGGCAGAGGTTGCAGTGAGCCGAGGTCGCGCCATGGCACTCCAGCCTGGGCAACAAGAGCGAAATCCTGTCTCAAAAAAAAAAAAAAAAAATCTGATTTTTATCCAGTCAGCCTGCTGGACGCGATGACCAATCCTGATCATTTACATCCCAAAGTGACTGAGACACAATGTATTGATGAATTTAATTCTTGGTGATTCATGGCAAATATTTCCAGAAAAGAAAAACGGTTTCTAAAAATGAACACCAAGAAGCTCATGGGAATTGCTGTCATTCCCCTAGGATTGGAGGCACTGGAATGCTCCCAGGAGCTGAAGGGTTTGGCCTTGAGAACTTGGACTGATAGACACAGTCTTGGTCCCAAAAAGTAATCCAGTAGAACTGTCTCATGACTATACTGAATCTTAAATTTAAGAGCTGAAGCATTAGACAGAAATGCCAAATTCCAACTCTGGCTTTGCCCTATATAAGCAGAGGATCTGATACTGGGAAAGGGGTGAAAATAGACAGCTTTTGAAAAGCAGTAACAGTAAAGTGGAAAGATTATGAACTCTGGAGCCCAAGAAATCTGAGTTGATCCCACTAACTATATTCCTGTCATGCCTCAATATTCTCATCTATAAAACGGGGATGGATACTAATTCCACATTTTTGTAATGTTGTAAGTATTTAATGAATGTGTATGAAAAATATCTTACCAATGACAGGACTCAAAAATGGATATTATTTAGGCAGTCCACACGTTTTCTCAGATTATGACTCAGAGGTACAGAGGAAATTTAGTTTCATTAATTCAGTGTAGTTGGCCCTGTAATTACTGCTCTTGGTATTAGATGAGATGTTGGCAGTTTTCCAGTGTTGTAGCCATATTATTCATTATTTTGTCTTTAAATATTCTCACAACTGGAAGTGAAGAGAGAACTGAGAATAGACCAATTTGTTTTAAAATGTGATGATTTCAAGAATTAAAACCAATGATTCGCATCATAGCTAGTTTTGAGTTTTTACAAATATCAATGCGTTGTCTCACTCTAGATTCATTAACTCAGAATTTATGGGAGTAGATCCCTGATTTCAGTATTTTTAAGCTCCTCAGTTGAATGTAATATATCATCAAAATGGAGAACCACTAATTTATACAGTCTCTATAAGCATTTTTTAGTCATTTGAATTACTTAGACACTCAAAAGGCTGGGCACAATGAATGCCCCACAGTCTGGATTCTGTTAGCAAGATTAGAAGCAGAGAATTACTATTGGGTAGACTATCTGCCACATTTGCTAACCATTTGCTAAAGCGATTACCAGTGTACTCTAGCATCCAAACCTGATTTTAAAGACCATTCCCAATGCTGCTCTCTCCTGCTTTGGGTCAACTAACCTTATGACATAATTTTGGAAGTAGAAGTCTGCAAACATGATTTAAGAAGAAATTAAAGTGCATCAATTTAATATTTGCAAAATTTTATTCCCTACACAACATTCTAATACCAGCAATGGGAACCATGGCAGCTAGAGTGTGTGTGTGTTTGTGTGTGTATGTCTGTGTGTGTAAGTACACAAATATAAGCATGTTTTTGTCACATTTCCCCCTTCATTCTGCTCCCCTATTTCCTCTGACACACTTTGAGGGCGGTGTGCTGTTTGTAGATGCAAAAGTTGCCGTACAGTAAAATGCTTTAAGAATTATAGTTAAAATTACAGGGTACAAGACTCAAGTACTGTGGTTATTCTGTCAAGTATTAGGGAAGAATGCAAATTATTTAAAAATCTGAACAATCAATTAAAATTGATCTTGGTTTGCTCCCCATTGATTCCCTGGCTGAAACTTGGACAAGAGGGAGTGCCTCCAGGAGAAAGTAACTATGAAATAGAGTTCCTCCCACTCATATTCCTGGGTGCTGTGGTATATTGAACTCCCTTTATAAATGGCAGATACTTCAAGATGCAGATCATTTAAATGTGAAAAAAAATCCTTATCTGGAAAAAATGCAAGAAAAAGAGATGGTTCCTGTGAGCCAATATTCAACAATATTCTACTCTATTAGTAATCTATCACTATTATTTATATGGTAAGAGAAAACCAGAGATAATATTATTAGCTAAGAGAGGTGTCAATTAATAAGATCTGATGTTTGACTAGTTTAACGTATCACTGACCTGTAGATTGTTATTCTGTAAAGAGCTTGTTGCTGTTGTCAGTTTAGCGTCTTATCCAGGTGGCTTCTTAGGCTTAGCTACTTCATCTCTGACAGCCAAATTCTGGGAGGACTACCTTCAATTATTATGCTCTAGCATCTACACTCTTGGTTTCACTACTTTGACTGCCCCTGGGTTAATCTCTCTAGAATATCTCTTTTCATCCCTGCATCATCTGGGAACTTGATAGAAATGCAAATTCTTCTGGCCAAGCTTAGATCTACTGACACAAAAAACTCTGGGGATAGGGCTCCGCAATTTCTCTCTCTCTCTCTCTCTGAGTCTGGCTCTCTGTGTGTGTGTGTGTGTGTGTGTGTGTGTGTGTGCGTGTGTGTGTAAAACAGAGTCTCACCGTTGCCCAGGCTGGAGTGCAGTGGTGCAATCTCGGCTCACTGCAATCTTTGCCTTCCAAGCTCAAGCGATCCTCCTGCCTCAGCTCCCCACCCCACAGCTGGGACTACAAGCATGTGCTTTTAGTTCATTTTTATATTTTTTTGGTATAGATGGGGTTTTGTCATATCGCCCAACCTGGTCTTGAACTCCTGGGCTCAAGTGACCCGGCTTGCAATCTGTGTTTTAACAGTTGGTTCTGATGCATGCTAAAATTTTAGAACCACAGCAATATAACAAACTTTTCTATGAGATCTTTCTGTGAGTGGCCATCTCTTTCTATTTGAGGGTGAGTGCATATAGCCCTGTGAATACTCCTCTTGATGTCACATGAGATTTTGGCAGTTCCCCCATATTACAGTCACATGATTGATTGGCTACAACTGCTGTTCTGTAAACCTACCTTTACTTTAGGCTGAAGATCAATGGAAAATTAATAATACATTCCTGTATCTTGTGCTCCAAAAGACATTTTGACCTTCTTTTATTATTTATTTTTTCTCTTTTCAAGATAGGGTCTCCCTCTGTTGCCCAGGCTGGAGTGCAGTGGTATGATCATGGCTCACTACAGCCTCCATCTCCCAGGCTCAAGCAATCCTCCCACTTCACTCTCCCAAGTAGCTGGGACGACAGGTGTACACCACTATGCACAGCTAATTCTTTTTTTTTTTTTTTTTTTTTGTAAAGACAGGGTCTCACTATGTTGCCCAGGCTGGTCTCGACCACCTGAGCTCAAGAAATCCTCCTCCTGCTTCTGCTTCCCAAAGTGTTGGGATTACAGGCATGAGCCACTGCACCTGGCCCATTTTGAACTTCTTAATATAGATTTGTCTTTGTCTATTGGATGGGTGACAAATGGTTGATGAGTGGGCATTAGTGGAGAACTAACATTGCATGATTTGCATATCTCCTTGTATAGCAGATGGAAGGGTTACGTTATTAGTGAGCAAAATCTTCCAGATAATTGTCTCTAGAACTTCTCCTGAAGACTGCAATATATAGAATTGAAAGAGCTTGCCATAGAATGGGAGGCAGCTGCCAGACAAGTCTTCCAGGTAACGTGGTACTTCCTCAATGTAAGCTGTTGTGAACTAGAACAGCTAGGACTATCATGTCACCCTCATGCTTACAAATATGGTCAAGTAAATCAGGAAATATAAGAGATATAACTTTTGCCTTAATTTCAATCATGACACATAGGCTGCCTGTCAAGAACAGTTGATGTCAGGCTGGGTGCGGTGGCTCACATCTGTAATCTCAGCACTCACCTAGAACAAGTAAAACTGTGCTCACCTCATTTACAAATAAAGCATGACTTTCATGGAATGCTGATGGCAAGAATCCAATCAGCCACGTCTTTAGGCAATAGCCTTTGAAACTGCGTGGGTCACCTTAAACTTCTAAACATAAAATCAGAGGATTTGGGGACTACAAGGAATCTTAGGCTGGGTGTGGTGGCTCATGCCTGTAATCCTAACATTTTGGGAGGCCAAGGCAGGTGGATCGTTTGAGTCTAGGAGTTTGAGACAAGCCTGGGCAACATGGCGAAACCTTGTCTTTACAAAAAAAAACAGGAATTTTAGTAAATGTAATGCACTTCCTTCATTTTATAGGCCTGGCAACCAAGGAGCAGAGATGTTAGTGTTGCTGAGATCATGCAAATAGATAATGAACAAGCCAAGACTAGAACTAGAATTCTGTCTTCTACCCATTGTCCTAGCACTACTCCATGCTGAGCCATCTGAGACCAGCCAGGACACAAATCTGCTTATGCTGAGGGAATGCTCTTATTAACTGACATCCTGACATCAACTGTTCTTTTTTTTTTTTTTTGAGACAAAGTCTCAGTCTATTACCCAGGCTGGGGTGCAGTGGTGCAATCTCAGCTCACTGCAACCTCTGCCTCCCAGGTTCAAGCAATTCTCGTGCCTCAGCCTCATGAGCAGCTGGGATTACAGGCATGTACCACCACGACAAATCTTTGTCATCCAACTTTTTTTTTTTTGTATTTTTAGTAGAGATGGGGTTTCATCATGTCAGCCAAGCTGGTCTGGAATTCCTGACCTTAAGTCATCCGCCGGTCTCAGCCTCCCGAAGTGCTGAGATTACAGATGTGAGCCACCGCACCCAGCCTGACATCAACTGTTCTTGACAGGCAGCCTATGTGTCATGATTGAAATTAAGGCAAAAGTTATATCTCCTATATTTCCTGATTTACTTGACCATCTTTGTAAGCATGAGGGTGACAGACAAAACACTGAGTCAATTGCTGCTTAGTAATTTCTCTTCTTAGAATAGAGTCTGAGAAAATTTTTCAAAATGTGAACAGTGATTTATACCTTTACACATGGAAAATATTATAATTGTGAGACAACTGAATGATTACAGAAATTTTACAACTTCTGTGTAATAGAATGCTATATTAGCATTCTAAGGAATTTTTGATGATATGGTTTAAAAATGTTTACGCATAATGACAAGTAAAGAAAAATAAGATATAAAAAATGTATGTAATACAATTTCAACCATATTTTGAATTATATAAATTTATAATTTATATTTAGAAAAATCCTAGAAATACATAAAAATATTAATAGTGTTTATCACAGTTGTTTAGAGATTTTCTTTTTACTTCATGTATGATCTATATTTTATAATCTTAACATTTATTACATTTATATTTATAATAAAAATCTTAGGAGGGAGAAAATGTGAGTAATTATTCTCATATTGGTGTTTTTTTCTCTTCCTTTTTTTTCTTTTGGGAAATGGAGTCTTGCTCTGTCGCCCAGGCTGGAATGCAGTGGCATCACCTCAACTAACTGCAGCCTCTCCCTTCCAGGTTCAAGTGATTCTCCTACCTCAGCCTCCCAAGTAGCTGGGATTACAGGTGTGTGCCACCACGCCTGGCTAATTTTTGTATTTTTAGTAGAGATGGGTTTTGCTATGTTGGCTATGATGGTCTTGAACTGGCCTCAAGTAATCCACCCACCTCAGCTTCCCAAAGTGCCAGGATTACATGCGTGAGCCACTGCGCCCAGCCATTGGTGTTCTCTTAATTGCCTTACAGGAAAATAAATATATCTTCAACTTAAACGTCGATGTGTCTACCACAAAGCAGCTTTCTTAAAACAAATAAAAATAAATAAATAAATAAATAAATAAGCTTAAATTACTCTCAAAAGTGCCTTTTAAACGTCCACTAAAGAATTTAAAGTTTAGTCTTCCGAGATAAATCAAATTCCGAAATTTAAGTGTATGACTCATTATGATAAGACAAAGACAGCCTGCAGGAGCTTCTCCTTAGCCTTAGGAATTACATACCTTAAATTAGAGACATATAAAATTTCAGAAGTCACACAAGTGATTGTTTATACTACTGAATACAATTTTTTAATTAAGTAATGGCACACATACAGTACTTCAGCAATTATTTCAATATAAAAACGTTTCTGATAGGTTTACCAGTTATATATGTATGAGTTTGTGTGCCCATAATTTAAAACCCTCCTCCAATATTTTGGCTGGCCACTAAAGAATTATAATGTAGTCACAATTAAGTGTCTAGAATCTTCTCTGGAATAAAGTAGAGTATAATTAAATAACAAAATACAGGGTTTTTTTGTTTTGTTTTGTTTTGTTTTTTAGATAGTCCCATGCTATAACTGAGAAGAAATTAGTTCCTGAGAGAGGCAATTCTAAAGAAGTAAAAGAAAGTTCAAAGAAGTTACGGCTTACTTACCAGAATCTAAAATTTGTAATTCAAATTAAATGGCTGTGAACAATGTTAAATAGCATCAGTTTGTTCAATAGTTTTAGAGGCCATAATCATCTTCTCTGGTTAATTATCTTGAGTAATTTTAAAATGTTGACACCTTAATCAGCTCCAGATATGAGCTATAATAAACTTTTAAAATTAAATTGAAAAAATAAATAAATAAAAATAAATAAATAAAAAGAAAGTTCAGATTAGAAATATCTCTAACAATTGTATCATCATAAATGAAAACCACTAGACTAAGGGAGAAAAAAAGGAAAAAAAAGAAATATCTCTGTATCCTGAAGCCTGTTGTCATCCAGGCATCTGGTGGGGTGGGGTGGGATCATATGGGTAATCCTGGTAGGGAAGGGTGCTCAGAGAGAAGTTAGATTCCGAATGAAGCCAGATTAAAAGCAGGTAAAGATATAATTAATGTAAGATCATCAAGACTGAAAAATCAGAAAAAATGTGAGTCTTAACTTCAGGGACTCTCTGTGAGTGAAATGAAGGAAACTTTATTGCTGCATGTATTCCACTTACTCAAAATTTATTAAATGCCTACTCCAAGCGCTGCCAAATGCTGAAGCTTTATGTGTGTGTGGTGGAGGGAAGTTCGGACAGGAAATAGTAGGTAGGATTCTTCTGAGACTAAAATAACTGAACTTAAACGATCATGTTGGAATTGCAAAGAACTAGAAGGAAACACAGTAGCCTATTGTGGCCACCCGTACCATGGGGTGCTTTGTGGCTATGAAAAGTGACAAGGAAGGCTTCTAAATTCTGTAGTGGAGGGAGCCTCCGGGGTATATCATGAGGTGAAATAAACAAGGGACAGAAGAGTGTATGTATTACTGACTACCTTTATGTAAGAAGAGGAAAAAACATTCACGCACTTGGGTGGTTGTGTGTGTGTGTACACGTATATGTATGTGTATTTGTGCTTACTATAACTGTGGAAGGATAACCCAAGAAACTAATAAAAATGGTTACCTACATGAGAATAGAAAGAAAAGAAGAGAACTAAGGTAGAAGTTAGAGCTCTCTAAATTATTTTTATGGTTTTGACTTGGGAAATACGTAATTCTTTTACAGAATTTAAAATAAACTTTTTGAAAAGGGAGTCATTTAAAATCAAAAACATACTGAAACAAATGAATCTTATACATTATTATGATAACATAGTCATGTTAATTATTTCAAGTGACTTTAAAACAAAGTAAATGATGATATATTTCTAGTAGTATATATCAAAAAGACAAACAGAACCACAATAAAATATTAAACTGCATTCAGTTGAAGAGCTCCTTACTAAGAGCTGCTAGAAATATTATAGGTGGCCAGGAGTAATGGCTCATGTCTGTAATCCCAGCACTTTGGGAGGCCGAGGCGGGCAGATCATCTGAGGTCAGGAGTTCAAGACCAGCCTGACCAACATGGAGAAACCCCGTTTCTACTAAAAATACAAAATTTGCCGGGCGTAGTGACACATGCCTGTAATCCCAACTATTAGGGAGGCTGAGGCAGGAGAATCGCTTGAACCTGGGAGGCGGAGGTTGCGGTGAGCTGAGATCTCCCCATTGCACTCCAGCCTGGGCAAAAAAAGCGAAACTCTGTCTCAAAAAAAAAAAAAAAACAGTAAGAAATATTATAGGTAGGTATGTATATATACACACACACATATACATATGGAAGGAGAGAGAAAAAAGAATAAAGCAAATAAGTGATTTTGGGTTATGTCAATGTTATTAGGAAACATTTTCTGTTACAAGAAAAAAATACAATCATACTTTTTTTAAAAAATTGGTTTAAAAACTTCAATTTTATATTTGGATTGAAAATAATAAACATTTGCAATTTATTTCTCTCTTTCTTAAAAACATATCATATCTATTAAAAAGATTAGAAGCAATGACATACAACCAGTAGCAATGAGCACCCCTAAGGCCCAGGCTGTGATCTTTAAACACCACTTCACAATAAAAAGGAACTAGGGCTGATTCCAGGGCTGGTATTACACAGTATGTGCCTATGATATCTTGTTGTGACTGAAAGCAAGGATACTATCGAAGTCTACTAGAGTTATATCAAAAACACATAGCAGTCAACTTGAAAATGATTGCCCAGCTGAAAATGGGCCAATGTCAGTATGGAAAACAATAATGGCTGCAATGCACCAACAGCTGTTAAAATGCTACCAAAAGAATTTGAGTTATCTTTTTTTTTTTTTTTTTTGAGACGGAGTCTCGCTCTGTCACCCAGGCTGGAGTGCAGTGGCCGGATCTCAACTCACTGCAAGCTCCGCCTCCCGGGTTTACGCCATTCTCCTGCCTCAGCCTCCCGAGTAGCTGGGAGTACGGATGCCCGCCAACACGCCCGGCTAGTTTTTTGTATTTTTTTAGTAGCGACGGGGTTTCACCGTGTTAGCCAGGATGGTCTCGATCTCCTGACCTCGTGATCCGCCCGTCTCGGCCTCCCAAAGTGCTGGGATTACAGGCTTGAGCCACCGCGCCCGGCCTTGAGTTATCTTTAAAAGTTAACAGAACATCAAATTCATTACTCTGAAAATTGGTAGGCAAAAAATCCACCATTTTAAACATTTTCTTACCAAACTGATTCAGATCAATTAAATAGTTGAGGAGTAAAAGCTCTCCTTTATAAAAGAAATCTAGCTAATAAGTGCAGAAGGAATGACTGAATTAGAATATAACCATTTTATAATCCTGGATGAAATAATTGATCTTGCAACTGTCCAATGGCAGCTGAAGCCATCAGGTAAAAGTTGATGGGGAACTTTATAATGGAGGTTTCAGACTGGCAATACTTGAACTCACTGATAAATCTTATTCACTAAAAGCAAGATAGCCTGGCATTATGTACCTCTTGCTGTGATACAGTAGAAAATACACACACTTACAAAGAATGCTTGCAAAAAATCAAAATCCATAGTAACCAAGGGCCTAGATCTCGTTGGCAAGTTACAGAAAATACAGAGAATAGCGAATATGCTAAATGTCAGGAGATTATAAGCAGCCAAATATAAAACACGGGTAATTCTATAGGAGAAATAGCCCCACAGTTTCTTCAACAAATAAATAGCATGACAAGAGGGAGGGGGCTAATATGTATCAAAAGAGACATCAGAGCCACATGAACCAAATGCAATGCATAAACCTTATTTGGATCCTGATTCTAATAAGCTAACTCTAAGATATTTTTTATACAATTTGATAATCATATTAATAATTTTAAAAATTGTATTAGGTGTGATAATGGTTTGTGGTTTTGTTTTTTTAAAAAGCCCTTTACAATTAATAAATCAAGTTATAAGATTATGCTTAAATTTATCTATCTAGAAAGGTCTTCTTATTTCAAGGTTTCTCCAAAGACTCGCAAAGTACTTTTGCACATTAAAAGATTGGAATGCACTGGAGAATGGTGGGGTATGAAAAGAGAAAGGCCCAGGGATCCCAGGACATCAGGTTGTTAAAATTACACCCATGAGGCAGGGTGTGATGGCTCACGCCTGCAATCCCAGCACTTTGGGAGGCCGAAGCAGGTGGATCGCTTGAGGCTGGGAGTTCGAGACCAGCCTGGCCAACATGGCAAAACCCCATCTCTACTAAAATTACAGAAATTAGCCAGGCGTGGTGGCATACGCCTGTAAGCCCAGCTACCTCAGGAGGCTGAGGCACAATAATTGCTTGAACACAAGAGGCAGAGGTTGCAATGAGCTGAGATTGCGTCACTGCACTCCAGTAAAGATGACAGAGTGAGACCCTATCTCAAAAAAAATGAATAAATAAAATAAAATTCCACCACTGGTAAATTGGACTAATCATCCAGGAAGACTCCAACCTGAGTCAGTCCCAGGACAACCTTCATGCCAGTTTTGATCTATTCACAAATATCAAGACCTGGAATGTGCAGAGTTTGGCTCACTAAGGGTGACGCGGGAAATCAGCACCTAAGAAACTGCTTTTGGCAGTATGGTTGACCTGCTTTTACAACCTTTAGAAACTATGGGTGAAGGGTATAGAGAGGAACCAGGTATGGGGACCTCCTGTTTGAAGGGTTAGAGCAAGCCTTAGCAGCCTTGACTGCACTTTAACATCACCAGGAGCGCCTTTGAAAGTACCCATGCCTTGGTCCCAGGCATTTCCCCAGAGATCACGTTTTATTTTTAAAATCCCAAGTGATTCTAATGAGAAGCCAGAATTTAGAACTATAATGATCAAAGATATTGGAATAAAAATGTCACCAAGTCTCCTTCAGATGCCAGGTTTAACAAATCAGCTTTCGGCCGGGCGCGGTGGCTCAAGCCTGTAATCCCAGCACTTTGGGAGGCCGAGACGGGCGGATCACGAGTTCAGGAGATCGAGACCATCCTGGCTAACACGGTGAAACCCCGTCTCTACTCAAATACAAAAAAAATTAGCCGGGCGAGGTGGCGGGCGCCTGTACTCCCAGCTACTCGGGAGGCTGAGGCAGGAGAATGGCGTGAACCCGGGAGGCGGAGCTTGCAGTGAGCTGAGATCCGGCCACTGCACTCCAGCCTGGGCAACAGAGCCAGACTCCGTCTCAAAAAAAAAAAAAAAAAAAAAAGAAATCAGCTTTCGGGCCAGACCCCCTGAGCTTGAATCCCAGTTTCATCGTATTAAACAGTTACGTGATCTTGGACAGGTTATTTCATCTTGGTGCCTCAGCTTCCTCATGTGTAAAATGGGGATCAATATGCAAATACACAACATTTTGTCTTCCTGTGATTGTTAAGATTATTTAAGCACGTAAAGCATTTAGAACAATGGCTGGTATAAAATAAGGGCAATTATTATATCTCGCAGTGTCTCTAAAAGAGAACCACTTACATTTCTTTAGCTTATTTAGCTACTTAGCTTGGGGATGGATTTTAATCATGGACATTAAATACTCTGATGCAAACAGAGGAGACTCCTTGACTTTCTAGGATGCTTTAACTGATCCCCTCCATCTCCCAGGCTGGGTGAATGTCCTTCCATTCTAAACTCTGCAATTTGCCATTTGTATTTCTTACAATATTCTGAAATACTTCTTTTCATGTCTAAATCATCTCACTACACTAAGTTCTTTGGGGCACTCTATGGCGAACAAAATGTTAATAAAATCTAGAATTGGCAATAATGTAGGGAAATGAATACATAAAAATCAGTCCAGTGACCCTTTAGTTATCTGTCCCTACAGAAAATAGAGAATAAGAGATTGAGGAATCAATTATAAAAATAACTTTTAATGGCAGAGAAAGAAAAGAAAGAGGAGACAGCAATTTAGAAAAGAGACTACTAACACAGACTAGTTTAGGACATCGCCAAGGAGAGGAGTATGTTCACAGAAAGAGTGAGGTTGATGACAGGGACAAAAAGGTAAACCTATTATTCTTCACAGTACTACAAAGGGTGCAGAGATTCCATTTTTACTAATGTTTTAGTTAGAAGTTTACTTAAAGCCCGAATCTTGCATAGCTAGCTTGAATATGATGGAGGGTTAAAAAGCTAATAAATCAAAACAACACACCAATAAATTAATACCCATCTTCAATTATCTCAACAGTGAATGTTGTCACAGAACAGATATATTCAGAGGAGGGAGCAGTTCACAAGCAGAAACCACAGAGACACTTGGTACCATAAAATACAATTCAGACTGCATGCTTTTTAATTAACGAGCATATTTCCCAAGTTTTCATTTAACCATCACCATAGATCCTGTATGGAGAGTAGCATGATTGCATGTGGTTTTTTTCCCCTAAGTTTTACCATATGCTTCATCGGAATATTTCTTTTTACTCAGGCAGCTGCATAAACTTGCATTTCTCCTGTTAACCATGCTACAGTCCTTACCTCATCTCATGCATAAAAAATACTATGGAAACTCTGAGTTCATTGCATTTTGATACATTTTACACATTCATTCATACACACTTTTAAAATGAATTAAGCTTAATTCAGAGTGAAAACCGGAGATGATGACCATCAACACAATTTACTGACAGGCATGGTGCCTTGTGCCTGTAATCCTAGCTACTTGGGAGGCTGAGGTGGGAGGACTGCCTGGACTGCCTGAGCCCAGGAGTTCGAAGTTTTAGTGAGCTAAGATCATGCCACTGCATTCCAGCCTGGGTGACTGCAAGATTCCTTCTCAAAAAAAAAAAAATAGTTTAAGATACAAGTTATTGCCGGATATGTATTTTTACTATTGATAATTTGTGGATGTCTTCTGTGGTTTGTTTTCTTAACACTCTGTAACATGTTGGAAAATGTCAATTATCAATATCAATATCGATTTTCTATAGGGAAGGCTGGCCACACTGAATGAAAGCACAGAGCACCTTTCCTGTGCATCGTTAGCAGAAAGCAGTGACTGTAGAAGAATAACTAGGAAGAAGAAAATCAGATTAAATAATTAGTGTCAATTAGCTGCAGCAAAATCATTCTATAAACAATTGGTCTCCAGTGCCCTGCTTAATTATCTGAGACTTCTATGTTCCTTACCAAGCCTGCTTTGATTCTTGTTGACTCTTGAGTTTCCCAGAGGAATAATTAATTATTGTCTTGTAAATAAACCCTTAGAAATTAATGGCGACAGAAAACAATATAGTACCTTTTTAAAAAAAAAAAAATTCAAGGAAAGGACCTTGACCAAGTGAATAACCTTTGCAGTATTTTTCAGGGGAGACCTATCATATAGTTAGAATAAACGGTTGGGAATTATAACAGAAAGCTAACAAGTAAAATGCATCCTTCCTACTTTACATACCAGCAAAGAAAACGCTTTATGTTGTGTCACTTTTGAAAATGTTTGTTATTCACTAGACATCATTCTAATTTGATCTTGGACCTAATTAAAATACATTTTAAACACCCAGTTTAAATCATTAAACAATTTATTTTGAGAGTCTTGTAGATAGTGCATTCACAACCCACAAAACAAAAAGACTGAAATTAAAATAGCATTCCATTATTCAGGTGTGTCTCTACAAGCTGGTACGTGGTACCATCGGCTCTTAAATGGCATTCTAATCTCCTCCCAAGAATGGTAGATGCCAACCAGGTTATCACTCCCAACAAACATAGCTCAGTATTTTGTATATCAGTGATGGTCATTTCTTTCACATGTGTATTCCGATTCTGTAAAATATTACCCTGGGTTTTTTGTTGTTCTTCTTCTTTAAAACATTACAATATCATATGGGAATTCATTTTTAAGAGAATCCTTAATGCTTCCAATGTAATAGGACATTAGACATATAAATCCCAATATTGCAATATTCCAAGCCATGGTCAACAATATACAGTTGTCGTAGTGGGACATTTAAGGAAGTTTTAGAGCTCTGGCCAGATTACTGATTGGCACGTGTACTCTCAAGAATCTAAAAGAAGCACAACATGGAACCTACTCACTAGATTCCTGTAGCCAAAATTTTTATTTTAAAGTTGCATGCAATGTGGTCATATTTTTCTTGTCATGTCCTCCCTTGCAACAACCACTGACTTTATGGCTGAGATCTTGGCCTCTAGTTCATTGCATCTCATAAATCTTCTGTGACTAGGAGAGCCTACTTTTAAGTGAGAGTGATAAAGCATGATTATATTGAATTCCATGTATTAGATAACAAATAAATAAATAACATGAAATGATAAATTATAGCTCTTTAGTCTTATACATGGAAATATTTTATTTTCTTAATAAGTTGTCAAATTTTATTCAATAGTAATAATATTAGCAAATTTAATTTTGTGAAGCAAATTAATTAAAAAATTAAATAAAACTAGAAGTCAAAATCATAGCTCTTATGTTTTTAGAAAAAGGCTTGATTATGCCCAGAAAAATCAAGGTAATAGAAAAATAAATATCTGAAGCAGAAATACCAAGCATTTCATCATTTATTATGTCTGGTATATTTTTCCAAATGACATGGAAATGTTTGCAGTAACAATTATGTTTAAATGGCATTCCAATACATGATAAAATGATGAATAATCTACTTCAAGTCCCAGTTTTGCAATTAATATCTGCCCAATCCTTATCAACTTTAAAAATGGATGCTATAGAAGCAGATAGTAATGAGAAAACCACTGAAGAGAGAATGATGAGAAAACATTTCTTGTAAATATGTACTGTGAAAGTTATAGTTTAATAAGAGTATTAATAACTAAGAGTATTAAAAATTAACATGGATTAAGAATTTTGATATTTTTTGTCCATGTCATGTTAGATTAAGACACACATATATATAAAATTAGGGGAAAAGAATAATTCAAAAGAGGAAGAGTTTCCTGATAAGTTTTATTTTATATAGTGTGGGGAAAACCCACTAAAAAGTCAAGATACATTTTTTGCCCCCAAACATTAAATAATTTATATGAAATGCCTAATGTGTCTGAAAAAAAGTACGTCTGCATAATGGAAAATCTATAGCAAAAGGAGTAAGAGGGATTCTTCTGTGTAGAACTTAGTGGCATAAGAGATACAACTTTGAGACTACGGGCTGTGCACAGTCAAAGCAGACAGCAGGCACAATGACATGTTAAATTACCCACATGATGTATAGCTTAATGAACCCCCTTGTGTTGATCACGCTTGGCATTAATCAAGAGCCATGAACAGATTCCCTTATTTTCTCAATGCTGCTCTGATAAACTGCAATTTCATTTAACCTTGGACAGCAACTTTAATAGCTTCCACGGGACAACTGTCGATACCTTCCTGGGTATACAGTGATTAAACCGCAACCCAAGATGCATGTCATGAATTTTCTTCATTTGAAATTAGAATTTTTATTCTTAACAACTATTTGCATAAAATATGCTGAAGACACTGAGATGTGTAAAGATTTGCATTTATCTGAAGTCTAAATTTTCCATGCCATATTATAAAATATAATTAATATTATATTCATGAGCATTTTCCTGGTGTGTTTGTTTCACTTCTTTCAAACAATCTGCCCTGGACAGAAGCAACAGAATGAAGAAATTCAAAGTTAACTTTGAAGCAAATTCCCTCAACTGTTCTACTGTGCCCAAGACATATCTTCCAGGTAGCTGGAGACAAACGGGTAGATCTTCCTATCAAATTCAATTGGGAAGTGAATGATGCCTTCCCTTCCTTTAAACTGCAAATGTAATGGCCACACCATACAAATAAATCTGACTGAAGATGGATTGTCAAATAAAACAAAGATCTCCAGTTTCAATTTCCTTCCTTGATCTCAAATTTATGTTTGTTTGCTAAACTTACCTAATGGCGGCTGGGCGTAGTGGCTCATGCCTGTAATCCCAGCACTTTGGGAGGCTGAGGCGGGCGGATCACAAGGTCAGGAGATCGAGACCATCCTGGCTAACATGGTGAAACCCCGTCTCTACTAAAAACACAAAAAATTAGCCAGGCGTGGCGGCAGGCGCCTGTAGTCCCAGTTACTCAGGAGGCTGAGGCAGGAGAATGGCAAGAACCCGGGAGGTGGAGCTTGCAGTGAGCCCAGATCGCGCCACTGCACTCCAGCCTGGGCAACAGAGCGAGACTCCGTCTAAAAAAAAAAAAAAAAAAGAGAGAGAAAGAGATTAAGATCCACCATAGGATAAACTATGCCAGAATTTGATTCCCTCTATAAGGAAAGAGAAAATTAATGAGTTGAAAGATGCATAGGATGAACAGGGTGGGGGCAGAGGGCAAAAGAGAGTAAGAAAGAAATAGATGTGGTCACAGAATATACATATTTCTCTATTTTATGAGAAATTACTTATATTGGCCTGTGCCAGTATTTTCACAATTTAAAAACTGACACCTGTGTCTATAAATTGCATTTCAGGTATTCAAAATGAGCAGTTTTTTATGAAGTATCCCAGATTAGATATAACCTTATGAATCATTTTGTTTTCAATAATTTTTTTTCTTTTTACTATTGGTATAAAAATCTGGTTATTTAGGGGCCAGTAAGGCTTAATGGAAAAGACACTGAATTGGAAGTTAGGGTACTTGGTTCTGAGCCTAGCTCACCTCTGACTAGCTGTGTGACACTAGGCAAGTCATTTAATCTCCATCCATAGATAGAGTCGTTTAACCTGTTTGGGACTGCCTATCTATAAAATGAGAGGATTTGATTTAATTCTCTTTGAGCTTTTTCTGGAATTCTTATTCTATGATCTATGACTAACTCCCGTGAAAGTCCTTGGGTTTTGGTTTGGAGTTGCATTTTCTCTCTCTCTCTATCTCTCTCTCTCTTTTTTTTTTTTTTTTTTTTTTTTTTTGACGGAGTCTCACTCTGTCGCCCAGGCTGGAGTGCAGTGGCGCAATCTCGGCGCACTGCAAGCTCCGCCTCCCAGGTTCACGCCATTCTCCTGCCTCAACCTTCCGAGTAGCTGGGACTACAGGTGCCCGCCACCGCGCCCGGTTAATTTTTTGTATTTTTAGTAGAGACGGGGTTTCACTGTGTTAGCCAGGGTGGTCTCGATTCCTGACCTCGTGATCGCCCGCCTCAGCCTCCCATAGTGCTGGGATTACAGGCGTGAGCCACTGCGCCCGGCTGGAGTTGCATTTCCTTATCATGAAGGAGATGAATGTTCTATAATAGAGTTCTAACTTCCCATTGGGGACATGTGTGACTTCCACCGTTCAGCATTTTATTTCACGCATATGCTCAGACCCTAGATCATTTGTGCCTCTGTTTAAGGCTGTGGCTGGTTGGTTGTCAATATTTTAGAAGACAGCAAAAAACGGAATTTAACATCGATTGCCTCTAAAGCTCAGCTGCTGTCCTGAAGAGAAATTATTTTTGTCCTTCTCTATGCAAAAGAAAGGAAGCCTAGACCAGGATCAATGGCTTCTTCATAGTTCTGGGTACTTTTTATTCTGTGCTCAAATTCTTATACTGCTAAATAGAAAATGTAGCAGTAGTGGAAGTTTTTATTAGGGAGACAAAGTTATTCTGCTGTGGCTCATGCGCCAGTCAGATTCTAATAAGAAATCTCTTAAGAGCAGAAATTCCTGAGTCCAATGTTGTGAAATAGGGCCTATGCAAATTGGCAGGGGAAGGGTTGTATACTTGGAAGCCAAGCAGAACTGCACATAAGCCAAATCATGGCTTTTCAAAGCACAAACAAATAGCTTGTCATTGACCAGCCAGGTTCACGAGTTAGCCTGGTCAAGGACTCCAACACTCCTGGCCTTCATCCATATCCTTGAATATGCCAAGCTTTTCCTGCACTGGAGTCATTGCACATGCTATTCTCTCTGCCTGAATTGCTCTTTTCCTCCTTCTTGGGCTAATTAATTCCTTCTCAATTTTCAGATCTCAGCTTCAATGTTATGTCCCCAAAGAGGTCGCCTCCTGACAGTCACACTCCCACACACCCAACCACCAATCAAATCTAAATTATTTACAAGATAAATAAGATGTATTTTAAAGAAACAAATCAGTGAAGTGTCTTGCTGGAATCCATGTAATGATTTGAACAGGGCACTAAAGACTAGTATCCATAAAATAAGGGCATTCATTTACAAAGGCATGATATTAAATCAACTCAACAAGTACATACTGAGTTTGTAGTCAATAGTCAGTGGAAGGTGAAAATTGGTTCTGCTTTTCGGTTACATTTATTATTATAAGTAGAATATTAATGTATTTTGGGGACAGGATTGTATTTTGCACACAACATAAAACAAAACAAAAAAACTCCTCAAATATGGGTATTCGAGATGACATATCAATTTTAGTCATTTAGACTAGAGCTTTCTGTTTGACTTCAATATTTAAAATACTAATCAAAGTTGCAACACATTTTATTTGAATCATAATTTTATTTTTTAATTGAGGCCTATCAAGCAGCAGTTAGAATACACCATTCTAAAATGTGGATACTGGCTGGGCACAGTGGCTTATGCCTGTAATCCTAGCTCTTTGGGATGCCAAGATGGGAGAATCTCTTGAGCTCAGGAGTTCAAGACCAACATGGGCAGCAGAGCGAGATGCTGTCTCTACAAAATATTTAAAAAGTAGCAGTGGCGTGAACCTGTAGTTTCAGCCACTTGGGAGGCTGAAGCAGGGGATTCCTTGAGCTCAGGAGGTCGAGGCTGCTGTGAGCCATTTTCATGCCACTGCACTACAGCCTGGGTGACAGAGTAAGACTTTATCACAAATAAATAAATAAAAATAAAATGTGGATACTTTCACAAATACTAAGTAGTTAAAATATTAATTATGTTATGATAATGAAAAAACAGAACACTTTTTCCAATACCAAGGCTTAGATTCTTTGAATATGGTAATAGGAGCCCAAAGGTTTTTTTCACACAGATGAAACCCTCCAGATCTGCACTAAGTAAAAAGAGAAACAGAAAAATTTCTTTAAATCTGAAAGTAACAGTAAAACACATACTTAAATAATTTAACATTTAAATTATATTGCTGGAGGAAATTATAATCTATAAAACAATAACACAAACAATTTTCTACCTTCTCTGTATAATACAAATTGATATTTACTGGACATTTTCAATGTGTTAAGCACGGTACTGTAGGTACATTATAGTCAATGTTTGGTTTTATCTACATAAAAATGATGATATAGGTATGATATGATGTGAATGCATATCTCTTTTCTTTTTTTACAGATTAGGCAGATTAAGTATTCTTCCTAAAATCATGCTGTTAATAAGTTGCAGAATCAAATTTTCAGCTGGAGCCTGTTTCCAAAACAAGGGCTCTTAATCATAAGCAATACTGCCTATTACCTTCCTTCCATTATTGAAAAAGAAGGCTAGAAAAAAGAAAATCCAACAGAATTCAGATGGCTACCTAAATTATCATATAACATGATTTAATGAAGGACAAATCATGCCAATTTGCCACATAACTAAAATCAACAAAGCAAGGTTTCAAAGGAAAACACCAGATCCCAAGAGTCAACACATGGAATTTCTAGCCAAGTGCAAGATGTGCCTGTAGTCCCACTGCTCAGGGGGCTGAAGCAGAAGGATCACTTGAGCCCATGAGGTTGAGGCCACAGTGAACCATGATCATACCTGTGAATAGCCATTATACTCAACTCACTGCACTCCAGCCTGGGCCACAAAGTGAGATCCTGTCTCAAAAATTAAAAGTTAAAAAACACAGGCCGGGCGCGGTGGCTCAAGCCTGTAATCCCAGCACTTTGGGAGGCCAAGACGGGCGGATCACGAGGTCAGGAGATCGAGACCATCCTGGCTAACACGGTGAAACCCCGTCTCTACTTAAAAAAAAATACAAAAAAATAGGTAGGCGAGGTGGTGGGCGCCTGTAGTCCCAGCTACTCGGGAGGCTGAGGCAGGAGAACGGCGTAAACCCTGGAGGTGGAGCTTGCAGTGAGCTGAGATCCGGCCACTGCACTCCAGCCTGAGCGACACAGTGAGACACCGTCTCAAAAACAAAAAAAAAAAAGAAAAAAAACATAAGTTCTGTTCTCCCTTATTCCCTTATGCCTACTGACTTATTAATTCATCTTAAAGAGATTGGTTCTCAGATTATACAAATGTTTTTCCATTCATTCAGTAACAGTAGTGATAAATATCTTTGCACTACCTTACAGGAAAGTTCTGAAAATTAATAATGTCTGAAAAGGCTTTCATTTCTCTGAAGAAAGAAATTATATAATACTGTATATTTTTATCCCAAGCAACAAAAGTGAGTAGCAACAAAAACTCATTTTAAAGGTTTAGAATTGTCACTGCTTTATAGTATGCTAAACTAAGAATGGAAAATTAAAGGATGAAATTCATAACCCATCAGTAAGAATTGCTCGACGGTATGTTAGCAAACTTAAATATCAACCACACCCATAAAGAATCTGAAAGAACGTTGCCTTGAAAGGCTATCTGATGGTCCAATTAAATATCATCAAGATACAGATTTTTTTCTACTTTGATATTTACCAATGACCTATATTTATATTGTGAGATGTCTTAACTTTTATTTTATCCTTTCTTATTATTGATTCTATTGAGATTTTAGCATTACCTTAACTTTGTTAATATATTAAATAAATAAAACATTTTCATAAAACAATACTTACATTTACATTCTTGCATGGTTAATTTAAGAATTCATTTATTCTTCATGTTTTATTATAAAAAGCAATAATTTTAGCTTACTTTTCCTTTTCTGATCTTAAACCTTCTCACTGAAAATCTTTATTAGGTTTTAAGCTCTAAAAAAAAAATTCTAAAACAAGTCGTGTTTCTTATTTATGGGCATTATCTTACTTTTCCGTTCTATATCTATGACATTATTAAAATGAATCAAACCAGCTTCTGTCATTTTTATCAGAGGTGAAGACACCAGATTCCCCCAATTTCTTTTTTTTTTAATTTATTAATAAATAAATGAAAGAAAAGTAAAGGAAATCTACTACCAGTCAAATTGCATACATCACTCACTTTTGAAGTCGCCATAATTTGGCCTGGTCACTAGGGATCCACTTAAGTGTCCTGGAAGAAGTAATTAAATAAATGGGCCCTTGTGGCCCAAAGAAGCTAATAGAGCTGCCTTTTCAATAATAAAACGTACCATTTCATCCTGACAACATAACAGTTAATCTCTAATCTGCAAAATAGGAGCTGCCAGAGTTAGCTGTGTTGTTCCTTTCAGATATGTTGTTGATGACTCAGAATTACAGTTTTTTATCCAACTTATCTGTATTCAATTTTAAACTCTTCACTGAGTTTAGATGAAATAGAAAATGTGAAGACGCAAGAGATCTGTACTTCTAAGCTTCCGACTCCATTCCTTTAATGCCACCACAGGATAAGTTTCTGCTTTGATGCTCTACATATTTAATTTACTTTGTTTTAAGGAATGACAGTCATGCCTGGGTCTGGTCCTGGCTAGTGCAACATTGCCAAGTAATTTAAGCTTTGGGGCTTCAGAAGAAGGGGATGAGTTATTTGGTTGCTTTCAAATCTGAAAGTATCATAAGAGTCATATTAAATCCTGATCATTGTTTTGGCATGACATTCCATACCTTTTTCCATGGTTAGTTTCTTCTCATTCTTCAGGTATACATTATTCTCTCTAGGAGAGGACTTCCTTTACCACCCAATTTACAATATCATATACACAAATACCCATCCCTCAGCCCTCCTTTGCCACATATAGAAAACATGCATTCATACACAGACACATACAAGCGTGCACGCACACACTTAATTTTTAAGGCCAATCACTCTGGGCACTTTTCCTTCATGGCACTTATCAAAATATATTGCTGTTTTCTTTACCTGTTCACTCACTTTTTTTCTGTCTCTTCTACAAAAAATATAAGCTCCCTGAAGGCAGAGAATCCACCTATCTTCTCCACAGACATATTGCTGGAGTCTGACACTGCCTGGCTCATGAAAGACCCTCAATTCTTTATTAAATGAATGAGACAAATATGAAATCACACAGCACATATTCTAAAAGCAAAGTTCAAATCTCTTAATCTATGAGGAATCCATGTCAGCAGTATGCACGTGTGGATGTGCGTGTATAAATAAAACATTGTAATGAGCATTTATTGAACACTTTCTATGTGTCAGGCACTAAATAAATGTTCTGAATAAATTAATGAATTAATTAATGAATCTAAGAATTTCAGTATATCACCATAATCAGGTAAACCAGACAGAATTCTGAAGATTAAGCTATAATCAAACGTTGCCTTAATTTAGGCTTAAGTTTCTTAACACAAAGTCATCAATTATTACCTTTGTTTCCTTTCATGTACATTATGGTATATATATGAACAAAAATTTACAAGCTCTCTAGCTAGATATCTTACATTGACTTTAGTGTATATGGGTCATTGTCTTTGGTTACATATTTTTAGAGCTAAAACTTCATAGTCATAATATTTTAAAGTTATCAATAAAATTTATTTTTTTAATTAAAAAGATATATGAACAAACCAAAAATGTCACGAGGCCACAAAGTCTCAAAAATTAATCTATGAGGAACAATTATTCTATTAATAATTTATTCTATTAACAGAATAAACAATTATTCTATTGTTCTATCCTAGGAACAATTATTCTATTAATAGATTCTAATTAATCGGAGGAAAAAATACTCTATGAGAAACAATTCTTATAAAACTATCAATATTATACAACTTTATATTCTGAGTTGTTCTCATTTAAATGCAAACAAAAAGGAAAAATATGACATAATGATATAATGAATAAGGCAGAGGACACTAGTTAATTCACTGACTTTTCAGCCCATCACTAAATTGATCAATAGCTGAATACACAGATTCACTGGTTACTTTACGTGCTCTTTTAAAAAAAAAATCATTAAATATATTTTCATTGCCTTGTATATCAGCACCATTTTGTAAAGAGAAGACACCTGGTTCTCATGCTTTTCATAGCATCCTTCATAGAAACAAATCTCTTTCTCTCCTAGTTTTGTTTCCAATAAGAATTCAGCTGTCTTTCATTAGAGATGTTTAACTGACTGGCTGTATATATGTAGAGTTTTACATGCTTAACAGAAGATTTTAATACAGTTTTAGCTCCTACTTGAGATAAATCAAACTCAAAGTGACAAATAAGCAACTGTGCCTACAAGAAGTGGGGGGTTGTCTGATTTAAAACTCTGAGAGGTTTAGAAAGCTTTCAATCTCAAGTTGCACAAAATACACATTTTATTCAGCAAGACATGATAAATGCTTTATTGCAGGTTGTTCTTTTTAAAATTCACTAGATGCAACTGGGAATAATCTGAAGCTATAGTATATTAATAAAATTAGCCAGAAATGGAGAGAGAAAACTAATATAAGTAGTATAATTTTATCAATTGCTTTAGAAATTTTACATAAACATTTTCTAATCTTAAATGTCTTACCTAGTTTCCTTGTTTTCATTTTTCTCTTCTATTATACTTGGTACCAAGCTGGGTTTTTTTGTACAGTCCAAACATTTTCCTGATTATTACGGTGCATGATTGTGTATAAATGCAAAGCAGTTGGAGATTATGCAGGGGAAAATGGTTGATGCACACATTTCACTTCATAGACCTAACTTATTACCATCTTGCTGCTTGATGAAAAATTCAGAGTACTCTTTGCAATAGCTTTGTTCTTCAATGGGGTTATTCTTTTCTTTTGCTTTTCCAGATTAATTACCTGTGATAACATTTTGCCCTTCTGGTTGTCTACAGATGTATTAATTCCCTACAACAATAGCCTCTTATATGCTTTTAAAAATAATCACTGGTAAGAATTTCTGCTTGATCTAATTTTTAAGAATCAACATTTGGCAGCTAACACAGTGATCACTGATTTAGGCTAACATCATCAATAAATGCCATAATCTCTGGGTAAAAGTCAGTTGGGAACAGGATCCAAGTACCTCCTCTTGGTTTATGTATTAACTACCAAAGGGAGTAATATCTTTAAAGTAGAGACAATAGCAAACACCTCCTTAAGGAAGTTAGCATCACCAGTAATGGGATAAACTGGCATCACATGGCACTTGATAGGATACTCGGAAATGAACACACCACTACATATATAGTACTCTAACAAAAATGCACACCCTGATTCTAATCCTGAAGAAACAATCAAACACAAACGATCAACACAAACAATTGGCTTGTTATTTTCAAAATGTCGTGAACAACAAAAGGAGTGATGAGCTGGTCCAGATTTAAGACTAAAGAGACTAAGCACAATATGGAATACTGAATCAATTCTGGAATTGGAAAAGGTTTTTTTTTGTTTTGTTTGTTTTTCTCTAAAGGGCATTCTTGGGACAATTGAAAAAAAATATGAACTATATATTACGTAATTTGTGTTGTACTAATAATGCTAAATTTCCTGAATTTGATCATGAGACTGTTGCTCCAGGGAAGACTATAAGGACACATATGTTATATGTATTTAGGGGCAATTTATTCTCAAATAATTCATCACGATAAATAGATTAGTTAGACAGAAGATGTGTACATATTCATGGAGAGATAAAGCAAATGTGAGAAAATATTAACACTTGGGGAACATGGTGAAGTGTACACAGGTGTTCATTACCCTACACTGTAAAGTCTTCTATTACTTTTTTGTAGATTTGAAATTTTTCAAGATAAAAAGTAAAAAAATAGACAAATTTCTGCAAATCATGTAACAGGAACAAATATTCTTAAAGAAAAGGAGAAAAATCAAGGTTAAAAAATTAAGCATTATATAATTTAGTGAATTTATTAATCTTCCCGTTACATTAAAATACATTGTCAATACTAAATATTTTTAATATATTTACTTTTTCTATAAGGGTTCAAGAACTTTCTGTTTGTTCAGCCTGGCATGTATATCTGTCAGTCTAAATTAAGGTACTGTCTTAATTGCCAAAGTTCCTAATTTACTTTTGCCAATTATGAGTTACACTTTACAGTAACAAACTTGAACATCTGAGGCACTTTTCAATTGTGTTTTCTCAAATCCTGTTTCTTTCACCGAGGAAGGTATCTTTTCCAAAATAGTGAATTTCAATATAAAAATAAAGTTTGGTTAACATTTTATGTCTTTACAGAATCTTTTTTCACCTCCATCCATCCATTTGTCATTCTTAATTCTGTGTTTGTGAGTGTGTGTGTGTGTATGTGTGTGTGTGTGTGTGTGTGTTTCAGAAAGCTTTAACATGATTACTTTCTATCCATTTGGAGAAAATATCGACATACCCCTAGGTTTGGTTCATTCTTTCATGTTTACTCTTCACTTTAACCTAAGACTCCAAAGAAAAACACCTTTAACTACTCTTCTCCTCAAGTCTAACTACTGTCATTTCTTTGCTAATTTCCTGTGAATCCTTATAAATTGCCTTAATTATGAGAAGTAAATATTTTGTCCTAGAAAAATTTCACTTTTTTTTCTTTTGTTTGGAATCAATAAAGAATGGATGAGAAATATACAAAAGGAATCATAATATGCTCTCTCTTCACAAGAGCCAATTATTATACTAAAATGTTTTACTTAGTAAAGGAAGAAGCTTCAGTTTGAGTTGGCTTCATTACAAAGATGAAAGCTGCCCTAAACAGTAGTGTTTATTCAACTGGGAAAGTGGGCAAATGACTAATAAACCTCAAAATACCCTATACTTTTTTGTTCGGACTTAGAGCTTCACTCTCTCACCAAGGCTGGAGTGCAGCGGCATGATCATAGCTCACTGTAGCCTTAAACTCCTGGGCTTAAGCCATTCTCCTGCCTCAGTCTCCTGAGTAGCTAGGACTACAGTTGCATGCCACCATGCCCAGATAATTTTTTTATTATTATTTTTCTAGACATGGGGTCTCATTATGGTGCCCAGGCTGGTCTTCAACTCCTGGCCTCAAGTGATTCTCCTGCCTCAACCTCCCAAAGTGCTGGGATTACAGGCATGACTAGCTGCCTACATTTTTCTATTAAACTCCAACTTTAAACCAGTAATGCTTTCACTAATCCTTAGCAGCATTACAATGTAAAAAGCTTTTACATTATACTAAGCAGGTCATGTTTCTTAGATGCAAAAAGCAAAAAATTATTTTTAATCATCTTAGTTAATACTAATTTTTCTATTTTTAAAAGAGATAATGTCGTAATCCATGAAAAGCTACTAGTATAGCGTCTGTCACATGATCAATACACCATAAATGTTAGATAGTATCCATTGTTATTTTTCACTGTGTTTGCCTAATCTCAGAAGTATTTTTCTTTCCATCCTCTTGCATTTTTGATAGCTCAGCCTCCAAAAATCACACGCACAAACGTATGTAGTACTGATATTTTGTAAATTCTATTTACCAAATTTTAAGTCATTACTTGAATTTGTGATGTTTGCATCAGCTAGCCGCATAATCAATCACTCTAAATTTGCAATTTGAGCAAACTTCATGTTTTTTGTTTGTTTTTGTTTGTTTTTTCTGCAAGCTGGCAGCCCTTTTGCTGATGCAATTCCTCTGCAAGTTTGAGAGGTTTTCTATGTGTCAGATAATAGTCTACTCTATTTAACATAAGCCCAGTAGATTGTCGCAATAATGGTGCCAACTTTGTTCACACTTCTCTGAACCCATCACCTCCTTCAATGTAAGCCTGGGGGTAATTCCCTCCCACACTCACACTGGTCTAGACTTAGCCATGTAACTTGCTTTGGCCAATGTGACAATAGTAAATGTAACACGAGTAGAGACTTGAGAAGTATTTGTTCTTTGGAGTTTCTCTTCTCTGACTGATCTTGGAATCCCTGCCACTCCTATTGTGGGAACAAGCCCAGACTAGCTGGCTTGATAATGAAAGATATATGGCCTGGTCTCCATGTTAAGACCAGCAAAAGTTCCTCCTTAATTAGCCCAGCCCAAATTTTCCAACCCATATACACAAATGATTGTTTTAAGCCACTAAATTTGAGAATGCCTTGTTTGCAACAATAGATAATTGAGAAAGACATTGGTACCTAGAAGTGGGGCATTTCTGCAACAGAAACCAAAAACGTTGCATTTTGGCTTTGGAATGATGTGGCTGGTAGAAGCTGGAAAAGCAGCAAAGCAACTATGAAGCCTTGAAAACTGGTAAGCACACTGTTAGCAGAGGCTGCAAAAGTAGCAAAGAAACTACTATGGCAGCCTAGAAAAATAGTTATTTGAGATTGGTAGTTGTGGAACAATTGGTAAAATGTTACCTACGGTAACTAATGAACTTTTGGATTTGATTAATGGCGACAGCCTCACAGAAAGTTAAACTTGTTAATTGGCTTCTTTTAGCTGCCTATGATAAAGTACTAGAAAGGAGAGATGAGCTTTAAAAAATTCTGTTTATAAGCAGAACTTAGGAGAAATATAGAGGGGCTGGAACATGCTGGGAAGAAAATAAATTGTTCCTTATCTCCAATCTTCCCTGTCAGTAAAAAATTGTCAAAATAAGAAATGGCTTCAGGGTAAAGATCAAATCATAGTGTGACTGTAAGTCCCTTTGTTAAAAACTCTGAAAAATTTAAGATTACACATAGTAGACACTCAGACAAAAATGGCTTTTAAGATTTTTAAGGCCGGGCGCGGTGGCTCAAGCCTGTAATCCCAGCACTTTGGGAGGCCGAGACGGGCGGATCACGAGGTCAGGAGATCGAGACCATCCTGGCGAACATGGTGAAACCCCGTCTCTACTAAAAAATACAAAAAACTAGCCGGGCGAGTGGCGGGCGCCTGTAGTCCCAGCTACTGGGGAGGCTGAGGCAGGAGAATGGCGTAAACCCGGGAGGCGGAGCTTGCAGTGAGCCGAGATCCGGCCACTGCACTCCAGCCTGGGTGACAGAGCGAGACTCCGTCTCAAAAAAAAAAAAAAAAAAAAAAAAAAAAAAAGATTTTTAAAGACTGTTTTCCCCAGCAGGCTGACACAACAAAGTAAAAAGTCTCAAAAAGTCTCTCTCAATAAAAATTATAGATGTGGCTTCTGGGGTATGGTGTGAACCTGAATCTGCCTTGTAGGAAGTTCTGAAAACACTGAAGTCAATTGTGCCAACAAAAGCACCACCAGCTTGGACTGAAATATTCACGTCAGCTTGAAACAAAAAGAGGTTTCTGGGCTCCCAGCATTCTGCAGGAATGAAGGTTGAGGAAGGTATTCAGCTGTATACAGAGGCCATTTCTTATTAAAAAGGAACGACATTTCAGAGGACAGAGTCAAGAACGGTGATGCCCAATGGACTACAGTACTACTTCCAGAGAGCAGTAGAAAATAAGACACTGGAGAAACAGTTGCCAGAAGTGGAATCTTATCCCAATCAAGGAAAATTTTCTCCTTGGAATTTTCTCCAAAATTTTCTCCAAGGAAAATTTTCAGATCCTTCAAATATAAGGATCTGAAAATCTATGCCTGGCTGGGTTTCAGAATTTCTATGAACCAGTGATTGCTATGTGTTTCCCATTTTCCCCCCTTCCAATAGCAGTGTCTACTGCAGTTATCATGTGTTTGTCTTCTCACTGCATAACTTGTCTTTTTAATGCAGCTGGATCAAGAGGATCTGCATCCAAAAAGTCACTCCCAAACATAATTATCGAACAAGAGATCCTGGACATTGAATATGATGCTGTGATTGGGTGAGATTTAGGGGGTCTTGGGAGGAAATACATTATGAATGCAGAAAGGATATAAATCATCAACACTAGAGGCCTTCTGTGATAAGACATGGCAGTAATAGACCGTAATCATTCATGCCTGCCTGTATCCATAAGCTTAGTTCTTCCCCACACTCTGGACTAGACCAGGTGACTTGCTTCAAACAATGAGACAATTGCAAAATGACACTAGCAGAACCTCAAAAAGTGCTCATACATGGGAGTTTGCCTGTTTTGGCTAATCCTAGAACCAGCATGTGAACGACCACAGGTTAGCCTGCTGAATGATGAGAGACACATGGCCCAGTCACCTTTGTTGCCCTAGCCAACAGAAACAGAGTCAACTAGCTGACCAACAGTTGACCACAGTTACATGACTGAACCTAGTCAAAAACCACCCAGTTGAGCCCACCCAAATTGCCAACAAACAAATAGCAAGCTAAATAAGTAAACGGCTGTCGTGTTAAGCCACTAAACTTGCGGTGCACAGTAACATAACAAAGGACAATGTTCTCATTCCTGATCAGCAAACCACAGTTCTCAAACTAAATCCAGTCTACCCCCTTGTTTTTGTACAGCCTACAAGCTATAAACAGTTTCTGTATTTGTAAACAGCTGAGGAAAAAATCAAAAGAATAATATTTTGTGATATATCAAACATATATGAAATTCAGATTTCAGTGTTCATAAATAAATGTCATTTGAACATAGCCACACCCATTGGTTTACATCTATGGCTGCTTTTGCACTTCAACAGCAAAGATGGATAGTTGCAAAAGGAGTATCTTGCCTACAAAACCTGATATATTTACTATCTGGTCCTTTACAGAAAGAGTTTGATGATCTCTGTTCTAGCAATGGTTCAGTAGTTTACATGTGGTCAAAAATAGCACAGCCAAAGTTTGGAGGAAGAAGGAAAGAGGGTGTGCCATGTCTTGACAGCCCAGGCACAAGCTTCAGACCACCACCCATACCCCCCGAAACTGCCCGTATACTAACTCTGAAATTTTATCAGAAGAGCAAAGGTGTACAACCAACGACCAAGGACTCTCCAGCAGTGACCAAAAAGGTATGGAGAAGGAAGCAAGGCACAAATGACCTAAGAGTCCGTGTAAGGAATTTGTGTTTGGGCTGTCACTAGCTCTTTCCCCCTCCTTAAAATATTGTAGACGTAGCAACACAAGTATTAGCAGAACTCCAGCTTTAGCAATTCAACAGTTACCTACTGCAGGGCAGAAGTCTAAGTTCCATCAAAACAAGCAAACAACTAAGGCTTCTAATCCCATTGTAAGTATTCCACAAGCATAAGCACAGTCAAAGAGAAGACAGCCAACTAGAAACAAATGACTGACAACTTTTAAGGCCTTCATTTTATTTGTTGTTGTTGTTGTTGTTGTTTGAGACGGAGTTTTGCTCTTGTTGCCCAGGCTGGAGTACAATAGGTGCAATCTCGGCTCACAGCAACCTCCACCTCCTGGGTTCAAGTAATTTTCCTGCCTCAGCCTGCCTTGTAGCTGGGACTACAGGCACACGTCACCATGCCTGGCTAATTTTTGTATTTTTAGTAGAGACAGGGTTTCACCATGTTTACCAGGATGTTCTCCATCTCTTGACCTTGCGATCCACCCGCCTTGGCCTCCCAAAATGCTGGTGTTACAGGTGTGAGTCACCATGCTCAGCCTCGTTATTTTCATAGTAGTGTCTTTGCTTATGCATTTTCCTATGTGTTCTCCCTTTTCTCTAACTCTCCCTTTTGATTGCCCTGAGAAAACATAACTGATAGAAACTTATTAAACTTGAGTTTGACTAGCTATGAAGAAGAAAGGCAGCAGGATATTTACCACCAGGTGCTGTATGTCCCATTGTATTCACCCTATTCTCTAACAATTCACTGTTATGGATATGGAAATAAGAGCCAGCAAAAAGGACAGGTAGACATAAAATGAAAGAAAGAAAAAAGAGGAGGACGATGAGAAAGAAAGGATGAAAACTGAAAAAGCAGAATCCTATTCCAACCTATTTACCCAGGATCAGAAATAGTACAGAGGAATTTCAGCTACCAAAAGGAGGACAGACAGTAGGACACGGTGGCTCACACCTGTAATCCCAGCACTTTGGGAGGCTGAAGCGGGAGGATCCCCTGAGGTCAGACCAGCCTGGCCAACATGGTGAAACCCTGTCTCTAATAAAAACACAAAAAATTAGCCAGGCATGGTGGCATGTGCCTGTAGTCCCAACTACTCGGGAGGCTGAGGCAGGAGAATCACTTGAACCAGGGAGGTGGAGGTGGTAGTGAGCTGAGATTGCACCATTGCACTCCAGCCCAGGTGACAGAGTGAGACTCCATCTGCAAAAAAAAAAACAAAAGGAAGACAGAAATGTCATTCTCTATATTCCCAGTTTCAGAGGATACCTCAGATTTGAGTACAGAAAGGATGGCTACAAATTAAGACCAAAGTCACCAGGAATTTTCAAGTTCGTCTTTCACTTACATACCTGCAATGTCTTCTAAGTTGGTAGAGAACAGCTGGAAAAAGAGAGTGACAAGCTTCTGATGGAAGTTGCCACATATATGCCTTATTTTATTTTTATTTATTTATTTATTTGTTTGTTTATTTATTTTTATTTTGAGATTATTTTTTGAGACAGAGTCTCACTCTGCCACCCAGGCTGGAGTGCAATGGCATGATCATGGCTCACTGCAGCCTCGATATCCTGGGCTCAAGCATCTTCCTGCCTCAGCCTCCTGCATAGCTGGGACTACAGGTGCACACCACTGCACCCAGATGTATTTTTTATTTTTTTTGTAGAGACTGGGTCTCACTATGTTGCCTAGGCTGCTATCAAACTCACAGATTCAAGTGATTCTCCTACCTCAGCCTCCCAAAGTGCTGGGATTATAGGCATGAGCCACCGTGCCTGGCTTATTTTAAATTAAAGCTGTTTGCTGATTTCCAATGACAGATCAAGGTGGATAGTGGAAGCACTCAGCCTGGGCACCTGCAACAAGGAGACACATGAGTTGCAAATTTTAAAACAACAGAAGTGCGTAAAAATCAGTCTGTTCTTTATCACCACCATGCATGAAAAGCTCTAAATGTTATCCATGATAAGATATTCCTTTCTACCAAAGCAACTCACCCAACGCAACCACATTCTGCTTCTTAGTACTCCACTGCTTATGTTAGCCAAAACTCTAAAAGATTTCTGCTCTTTCAAACCCCTTGACACTTTAAAGCTAGCCTCACACATACATTCAGAATCAGAAACAAATATAAACACTCCAAAAGCATTGAACAACTGAATTCTACATGAGGCTTTGTTGGAAGGCTAAAAGAGGAGTTACATAATGGACAACGTAACCAAATTTTTTTTCTTTTAGGTATAATTCCCATTTTCTTTTTCTCCAGAGGATAATTTTTCTTCAGTCCTTAAGGACTCAGCTCCTTACATGGGCTTTGGCGGGGGTCATGGGGCAGCACTCGCAGGTCTAAACTGGGGTGAAAGTGTTCAGTCCTTGCAGGCTTCACAAGATCGATTCCTGACTACCTTGCTGTGAATGGCACAACTAACAGGGCAAGGTAACTTCCCACACAGCTTGGGAAGCACTTTGCTGTCGAAGATGCTCACTTTATTTTATTTATTTATTTTTATTTATTTATTTTTGAGACGGAGTCTCCCTCTGTCGCCCAGGCTGGAGTGCAGTGGCGCGATCTCTGCTCACTGCAAGCTCCGCCTCCTGGGTTCAGGCCATTCTCCTACCTCGGCCTCCCGAGTAGCTGGGACTACAGGCGCCCACCACCACGCCCGGCCAATTTTTTTGTATTTTTAGTAGAGACGGGATTTCACCGTGTTAGCAAGGATGGTCTCCATCTCCTGTCCTCGTGATCTGCCCGCCTCGGCCTCCCAAAGTGCTGGGATCACAGGCGTGAGCCACCGCGCCCGGCAGATGCTCACTTTAGAAATGTCCCTGACAGCTGTAACCCCTACTACGTTTCGAATGACGAACTTGTTAATAGCCTTGTCGCTGGTCATGCATTGGGCTCAATTTGTGCAGCAAATAGGCTACACATGGTCATGGCCCTTTTGCGCACCACCATTGTTCCTTCTTTTCTTTGTCGTCTTGGAAGCGAGGACCTGAGGGAGGGAATCTTTTAAAAAAAACCCTTTCTCCTCTATCCTTCATCTCCTTTCTCCTTTTCTGAAATCCCTCAGGTTCTCTTCCCTTATCCTGTCACATGAATCTTTTTCCTTTTTTCTCCTCAAACTCTGATCCCCCCCTTAGTGTCTCTGTCGCTTTCTTCTTTGAAGAAATGTCCCAAATTTTTACCTTCACCCACTAGGCCCCTCCACAAACAAATGTAATAAAAATGTTCCTGGGGTTATATGCCATTCTTAGAGAGTCTTAAAAGGCCAGAGGTGGAGGGAGGGTGTTTGTAAATAATCAATAATAATTTAACACATCCAGTTGATAAAATGATAAAAATGTGAGCAACTACATTGTCAGATATATATTGGGTGAACTACAGCACTCATTTAAATATATTATAGAAAATCACCAAAGGACTAAAGTGTGAATGGAAAGTATTTCCTAAAGGCGTTTCCTTTTATTTATATTACACCTTCTACTATGAAGATAACACATATTTCATCTATGTTGGTTTAGCATTTGTGGTGTCCAATCTTATAACATCTATAATATCAAGGGAACCTGATAAATTAAAAGAAAGAAGGTTTGCATTTTGAGACTACATTGCCACCTCAAGTGCTTACCACAGAGCATGTTTTTCTATAGTATTCTTCTTTATACAAGTTGCTTATCGCGAATTCTCCAATAGTAAAATGGAATAAGAGGCTTAAATTGCTTCAGCACAATTCAGCGAGGTTTCAATCCACTTACTGAAATGTACTTTTGCCTACAAGCACATGCCCCTGTTTAATGATGCACTCACCACACACCATACAGCTGAGAAGTGCCTGCACTAAAATGTTCCGTCTGCTTTCCCAGAGAGCAAGAATGAGAAAAATAGTGGGTTCCCCTCCTGAGGGCTAAAATGACCAGGAACCTCTGCTAGATGAAGTTTAGTTTCTCCTTGCTAATGTTTCTCACAGCATCAGGCCAAAAAAAAAAAAAAAATTAAAAAGTAGAATTTTTTAAAAAGTAATTTTGTCAGGATGGTTTATTTTCAAGATAGAGAGCTAAATGTCAATTCTAGAATACATAAGAAAAAGATAATCTATTCAGAAATGTGCTATCCTTTGTAGTATATGCTAAATAGAATTCTCATAAGGCACCATATATGTATAATTATGTTATTTTAGAGTAGACTCTAACAACATCAACTGCAAGTGATCTGCCAAAAGATGGATCTAAGCCAGCACCCCATTCTCTCATCCAAGAAAGGCCTGAAACACTATGTTCCTGCTCTAAAGCCCGGTCACCAATGGGCAATCAGAAATACATTATTTCCCACACAGTGACAAACATGGAAGATACTCTAAAAGGTCCTTGAGCCAGGCACAGTGGTTCACGCCTGTAATTTCAGCACTTTGGGAGACCAAGGCGGGAGGAAGGCCTGACCTTCAGAGTTCAAAACCAGCCTGGGCAACATGGTGAAACTGTCTCTACCAAACAATTAAAAATCAGCCTGGTGTCGTGGTGCGTGCCTGTAGTAGTTCCAGCTACTCAGGTGGCTGAGGCAAGAAGACCACTTGAGCTTGGGACGTTGAGGCTGCAGTGAGCTGTGACTGCAGCACTCCACTCAGGACTGGGCAACAGAGTGAGACCCTGTCTCAAAAAAAAAAAAAAAAAAAAAATTCTTGATATTCTAGAATTTTGGTCTCTCAAGTTTTTAGATAATACACTCCATCAGTAAAAAATATCCAACTATGAACTGCAAGTAGTTGTAAATTTATTCATTTTAAAATCATAGGCTGGGCATGGTGGCTCACACCTGTAATCCCAGCAACTTGGGAGGCCAAGGCAGGTGGATCACCTGAGGTCAGGGGTTCGAGACCAGCCTGACTGACATGGAGAAATCCCATCTCTACTAAGAATACAAAAATTAGCCAGGCATGGTGCCACATGCCTGTAATCCTAGCTACTCGGGAGGCTGAGACAGGAGAATAGCTTGAACCCGGGAGGCGGAGGTTGCAGTGAGCCAAGATAGTGCCATTGCACTCCAGCCTGGGCAACAAGAGTAAAACTCTGTCTCAAAAATAAATAAATAAGCCGGACGCGGTGGCTCACGCCTGTAATCCCAGCACTTTGGGAGGCTGAGGCGGGCGGATCACAAGGTCAGGAGATCGAGACCATCCTGGCTAACACGGTGAAACCCCGTCTCTACTAAAACTACAAAAAATTAGCCAGGTGTGGTGGTGGGCACCTGTGGTCCCAGCTACTCGGGAGGCTGAGGCGGGAGAATGGCGTGGGCCCAGCAGGCGGAGCTTGCAGTGAGCCGAGATCGCGCCACTGCACTCCAGCCTGGGCGACAGAGCGAGACTCCGTCTCACAAAAAAATAAATAAATAAATAAATAAATAAATAAATAATAAAATTATATACATGTGCTGTCATATTAGGTATATCTAAAATAAAAAAGAAAATTTACCAAATAAAGTAATAAAGCATACAGAATTTTATTAGGTGACAGTATTTTTAAAAACACAACTCTCAGCCAGGCACACTGCCGCACGCCTATAATCCCAGCACTTTGGGAGGCTGAGGTGGGCAGATTGCCTGAGGTTAGAAGTTCGAGACCAGCCTGGCCAACATGATGAAACCTCATCTCTACTAAAAACACAAAAATTAGCCAGGCATGGTGACATGCACCTGTAATCCCCACTGCTTGGGAGGCTGAGGCAGGAGAATCACTTGAACCAAGGAGGCAGAGGTTGCAGTGAGCTGAGATCACACCCCTGCACTCCAGTCTGGGTGACAGAGGAAGACTGTCTCAAAAAATAAAAAATAAAAAAAACTCTCATTAAAAATACAGTATTAATTAAATTAATACAATAATATGTTTGAATAGTTTCACAAATTTTGGTTTAACACCATGTGACAGGATTTGAAGGTCTGCTTCTAAGTTCAGTTTCTTTTGTTATGATTTTTTAAAGATAGGTGAAAAAGGCCGGGCGCGGTGGCTCAAGCCTGTAATCCCAGCACTTTGGGAGGCCGAGATGGGCGGATCATGAGGTCAGGAGATCGAGACCATCCTGGCTAACACGGTGAAACCCCGTCTCTACTAAGAAATACAAAAAATAGCCGGGCGAGGTGGCAGGCGCCTGTAGTCCCAGCTACTCGGGAGGCTGAGGCCGGAGAATGGCGTGAACCCGGGAGGCGGAGCTCGCAGTGAGCTGAGATCCGGCCACTGCACTCCAGCCTGGGCTACAAAGCGAGACTCCGTCTCAAAAAAAAAAAAAAAAAAAAAAAAAAGATAGGTGAAAAAGACTTCTCATAAATATATATAAATCCCAAACGGAAGAACTGCATATTTGGCTGTTCTTTTTCACGATGCACTTTTTTTTTTTTTTTGAGACAGGGTCTCGCCCAGACTGGAGTGCAGTGGCGCCATCACTGATCACTACAGCCTCGACCTCCAGGCTCAAGCCATCCTGCTACCTCAGCCTCCCAAGTAGCTCAGACCACAGGTGTGTGCCCTGATGCGGGGCTAATTTTTGAAACTTTTCGTAGAGACAAGGTCTCCCTATATTGCCCAGGCTGGTCTCAAACTCGTGGGCTCATGGGATCCTCCCACTTCAGCCTCCCAAAGTGTTGAGATTAGGGGCCACCTGCCCGACCATGATGCTCATATTTTAATCCCTCAACCAAATATGATTTTTGGTAAAATTCAGCCAATAAATTTCCATTTTCTCTAATGTCCAATCATTGTTGCAAACTAATCATAAATGTGTTCAAACACATAAAAATTCTTAACTTGGAAGATATGAAAAAAGATTTTTAAGTTCTGTTTCCAAATTTTTGAAGTGTGCCAAAATAAGCAATTTCTTATGTAACACATCATTTTCTGCAAAATCATATAACAATGGAAACATTTCCCATCATTTATTTTTAAACGCTCCTCAACAAAAAAAGAAAAAAAAAAAGAAACATTCTCACTTACTGTGAAAACTGCTGCTATTTTGTGGGTACAAAGGAAGTGAGCAAGTATGTGTGTGTACATGCCTATGTTAATTTTCTACTACGTAGCATTCTACTCACAGTTACTTATCACAGAAAGGTCAGCCTACTTGGAAACTTGTATTTTGTGAAAGCAATGTGAACTATGTGTCTTTAAATTTGACAATTCCAAATGTTTTGTCTCAAAGTAACCACTGAACTGTAAGTAAGGCATAGGAGATTTTCATGGTCAACCCCCCATCTTATTACTAAACACTGGGAAGATTCTATAATATAATATATTCTATAGTATAATCCATAGATTCACTTAGGATAGACACATGTAAACTAGGTGGTTCCGAAAGGAATGAAAGGAGAGAATGTCCACTCCTCTTTACATTAGACGGTCCCTTCTATTTGAAGGATAACATGCCCAAAAAATCACATGAGCACCTAATATACAGGATGTCAATCACAGTCAAGCATAATTTATTTACATTTTTTTAGACCAAAGAAATATAGAAACAGAAATTCTAATATTTCCTTCATACTTGACAATAAATTTCTTGAATAATCCCTGGGAGTACTTCGGAGTAATGGTCCTGAGTGTGGTTCTGAAAATACTACCTGGCATTGAATTACTCCAGGACCTTGTTAAACTAGCAGATTTCCAAGCCTCATCCAAACCTATTGAGTCAGAATCTCTGCAAGAGATGCCAGGATTTCAGCATTAGTAACAAGCAGGTCATGTCAGTTATTTACCACTGCATAAACAACCATTCCAAAATGTAATGGCTCAAAATAATGACTGGTTTTTTTTTTTTCTTGCAATTCTGTGGATTGACTGGACTTGTGCTCCACTATGATATCAGCTGACTTCACTTAAATGGCTGCATTCAGCTGGGAGCTCTACTGGACTGAATTATCCAAGAGGGTCTCACTCATGGTCTGGCACTTGGTGCTGACCATCAATGGGGCACCGAAGTCCTCTTCCATGGGGAATCTCTCTCTCTCCTCTGGTCCCTCCCCATTCATTAGTCTACTCTGTGCTTCTTCACATGGAAGCCGATTTCCAAGATCATAGACATGAAAATTGCCAGGTCTCTTCAGGGCTAGTCCCAGAACTGACTCAGGGACTCTTCTGCTGCTTTCTGTTGATCAAAGCAAGTCATGTGACCTGACCAGATTCAAGGAAAGGGAAACAAGACTCTACCTTTTGATGGAAGGGGCACCATGAATGTACAGGGTTAGGAAGAATTGTTGGTAGCCATCATTGGAGACTAGTACTACATAGATGATAAAATTTGAGAACAGCTATTTTAAAGTGATAAATCCAATAAAGACGGTTGAATTTAACATAAGAGCAGTTTTTAGTATTCTTAATGAGTTTGTGCATCAAACTGTTACTAATAAGAGTAACAACCCTAGACTGAAATATATATATATACGCACACAATGCAGAACACTCTAGAAGAGTGGTTTCTTTCTCTTAATGCTAAATTGTATTATAGTAATTACCTTTTGCGTTTTTTAATCATTCATTCTTGAGACATTGGTTTCATCTTTGCAAAACATAAAATTGTAAATAGAGTATTTGGATTTAAAAAGTGTTAATGAAAGAAAGTATCAAAACTCTTTCAACATCATGGTTTTATCTTGCTCAAACCAGTCACGTGTATTGAGGAAGTTGGCAGGAGCTCCTCTCAGTGTAAGACCCTATCATTTAGGGCCTTCTACCTATCATGAGATTAATCCCCTGGGTTGGTTTGTTTTGGTTTTTTGGGTTTTTTAGAACAAGAACAAAAAGGACCACAGAGAACTTTCCAAATCAATGAGCTTTCAAATATAGGAAATATTGGCTGTAAGGATATCATGCAGTTTCCCTCAGAGATCTTGAGACCATGGCTTAAAGGAACGTATTATTTTTGTAAATCCTGAATTTGAATCATGTAGTTACAAAGAGCAGTGTTAAGGGCTGAGCGTGGCTGACCGTCCAGCATCTGCTTTCAATTCAGCTTTGCTGCACTCTACTTGTCACAACTAAATTTTATAGGAAGGAATTAAATGCTTTAGATCAGAGGTCAAAAGCTAAAGACCCACAGGCCAGATACAATGACAGATGTATTTAATTTGGCCTGGATGTTTTTTAAAAATTGAAATTAGTTGTCACCATTAAAGAAAAAAAAGGCAATACTTCAAACTTCTCAAAAAACAAAATCAGGAACACTTAATACTGAAATTGCATTCCCCTATGACATCACAGGACTAAAGTTGATTATGAATGGTCCCTGAAGATAGGTCATGCACTTTCCAGTGAACCATAGTCCCCACTCTTCTCTGTTGTCTTCCTCTAGAATTACACCATTTGCATTCTCTACATGACATTTGGAAGTACTAGATCTTTATTTTTATTTTTTTGCAGCCAAAGCACTATTTAGAAATTCAGGGAGTGACTAAAAGATTCATTTGTAAATATTTATAAATATCACAGGTCTACTCTATTTCAGGCTAGACTTTCCTGATACATATCCTAGCACATATTTTGATATACCTTGCCTGCACTGCAAATTGAAACCCATTTTTTTCTTTTTAAAGAAATAAAGTCATTTTTAAAAGCTGTCATATATTAAGAAGTATAACAGAATTTCTAAGAAAAAAATCAAACTAATGAAATTTTTCATGTAGAATCATATTTTGGGTTTGTTTTCCCCAGTTAAAGAGAAAAAGAGGGTGGGGAAAATACTCTGAAATAACACAAAGAGCAAAAAAAAAAAAAAGATGCAGCAAAATTTGTAAAGTTTTTTCCTATCATATAGCTATCCTAGTTAAGGACTACTATCATCATCACAAAATCTAAAACAAAACACAGGAATTTGTCCACTTCTTGATATAGCACTGCCATTAATATCATTTCTGTGCTTACTGAAACTGTCCTACCAATACACAATTAATAGTTTTATGTAAAGGATAGTAAAAGTGCCAAAAGAGCACTCAAACTGGAGTAACCAGAAGACACGTGGATGCAAATTCTAGCTCTACCAGTTACTCTCAGCAGATTTGGGGCAAGTCAACTTACCTCTATACCAGCTTCTTTATTAGAGACATGATACAGTTGAGACTCAATATTTAACATCCAACTAATTCTTATCTTTTAAGATTTTAAAATTTATTATTCTAAGAAACTTTCAGGCCAGGCGCAGTGGCTCATGCCTGTAATCCCAGCACTTTGGGAGACTGAGGCAGGCGGATCTGAAGGTGAGGAGATCAAGACCATCCTGGCCAACACAGTGAAACCCCGTCTCTACTAAAAATAACAAAAAATTAGCCTGGCGTGGTGGCGGGCGCCTGTAGTCCCAGCTACTCGGGAGGCTGAGGCAGGAGAATGGCGTGAACCCGGGAGGCGGAGTTTGCCGTGAGCTGAGTTCACACCACTGCACTCCAGCCTGGGCAACAGAGCGAGACTCCGTCTCAAAAAAAAAAAAAAGAAAGAAACTTTCTCCCAATCTGACTGGTGTGTGACTCTCTGAGTTTTACTATAACACCTTTAAGGAACTGAATTTAGTTACTGATCTACTTCGACTTCCTCAAAAGAGAGCTCTCCATGTAAGTCAGTGTTTGTATTAGAATGGGGCACAATATTTTAAAGATATGGCATTGGGGAGCAGAGCATTGGCATTAAAATAAAATAACATTAAGCTCTAATATGAGATTTGAAAAACATAATCTGGGCAGAGGGTCCAGTGAATCTTAGCAGGAATAACCAGTCTTCAGCATTATCAGCTTAGTGCTGACTGAAGAGTCATTTGGCTACATGTGATTTTTCCACATCTGTCAACTAAATCAGAGTTCGAAATGAAAAATCTGGCACATAGAAACATTATGGGGATTTGTGAGTCCCCCTGGAGAATTTTGGGTCCATAAACCAATGAATAGATTACTATGACACATAAATAGAGTATTTTCATCTGTGACAGACATAATCTCGCCCTGGTACTCTTTGTGTCATGTTACTCACTGTCCTCAGACCCACTTTAGAACATGCTAAAAGATGAGTAACAACATTAAATATGGGAAACATCAAAGGATAAAGAACGGAACCACCTTTGGGAAGACCTAAATGCAATCTCTGTCAGTACCACTAACTGTGGCCTCTGAGTTAGCCCACTAACTCCAGTCCTAATGTAAGTACATTACAAATCACTTCAACGGTCACGACCTCATTCATCCGTCCAGCAAACCTGTGCCATAATAGGTTTTACTAGTACAAAAATTGAGCCTCGCTGTGTTTGTAACTTACCTAAAGTCACATAGGTGATAACGGTGTCCCTGAATCCACATCCACATATTGTTTGTATTGAGACAGGCAGATGGAAAGGGCTCCCTGGCAAAACTCCAACCGGCCAGTGCACTGGGAGGAGTGCGCACTGGGATGCAGCCACAGAAGTTCGCGCGCGCGTTTGCAGCGGGAGGAGCTTGGCCCCTCCTCTTCCTGGGTGGAACCTGGGATTCAATCTGTGAGGCGGGAAGCTCACTGGCAGGAAACACTCTCTCGCTTTGCTAAGAGTCTCTGTTTCACCTTTTCTTCCATTTCACCCAATAAACCCTGCCCTCCTCATGCTTCAAATCGTCTGTGAGCCTAATTTTTCGTGGCCGTGTGATAAGGAACCCTGTCTTTAGCTGAACTAAGGAAAAAGTCCCACAACACTATTATGCCATAAAATGTCTTTAATCTATAAAACTAGAATATAGCAAGTCTTTATTGAGTCTCGAATTTCATTTATTTATTTTTTAAAAAATGTTTATAACTTGAGTGGGTCAAAACGTGGGTATATATAAAAGAGGAATTTACGTGTCTCTAGAAGAAAAAGAAGAGATTGCAAGGGAAATACTGAGTGTCCTTTTGAAAGTACGTTAGTGCCAGGCACTACAGAAGTCTTCCTGAAGGTGGTGGTACAGGCAAAGCATGCACTTCAAGCTTTGGGAACAATTTTTAGAAAAATTTTTGAGGTCTTTATAAAAATTGTCAAGGAACTGTTAACATAATGACAGCAACATATACAAATGTCTGGAACACTATCACATATTTTAAATCTATTTTTTGATTTAGAGCTATTTGGAAATATTATGTCAGCCTTTCAGGAAGTATATAATTTTGAGATTGAATAAAATCAGGCTGTCTCCATGTTTATTTGAATTAATGAGATGTTTGATGTTGTCCACCTTCTCCCTTGTTGTCCAAACCCTAGTCAGTGCTCTGACTTGAAAGCCAAGTTCTCTGTGTCTGTAACCAAAGAGAAAAGCTCATCACCCTGGTTAGGCAAAGTTCACAGCTGCCACAGCCTCCTGAAATGCCACACTGCCTCCATCAGTGTTTCTTCTTGTGTTCTCTTCGTGCAGAGTGTGTTTGGAGTTACTGCAGTTTTTGGTCATCACTGAATGATGATATCTCTTTAGAAAGTCTCTGTAAGTGTACCCAGGGCTCCCTGAAGATGTGTAAAGTCTCTGCACAAGTTTGAGCATTCTTAAGGAGCAAATTACTAGCATTTTGTATTTTTATATTTGTACAATGAGAAAACTTTCTATGGATTTGATATTCTTTCCTGGAAATACTTCCACAAGAAAACAGTATATGGAAAACCCATTTTTAAGGAAAGTTTATATTTTTACATTAAACAACAATTGAAAATAAAATATTCCTGTTGGAATAATGGGATCTTGATTTTAGGCCGTTTGTCAATTTAACAATTAATGACAGAGCTTAGCAATGACATATAGCTAACAGCAAAAGTTCTTGTGGCAGTACCCTCATCTTCCCCCTTCTCCCATGCTAAAGAATAAAACAACATATTTCCCAAGTTAATGGTCCCAATGTGGGGCCAATTTTATTTTCAAATAATTACAGAATCACAAGAAGTTGCCAAAATAATACAAAGAAGTCCCATGTATATTTCACCCGTTTTCACCTTCAAAAATAACATCTTACATAACTAATACAATATCAAGACCAAGAAAATGACGTTGGTACAAGTACAGTCTTACTCAGATTTCACCAATGTTGACAGGCACTTGTGTGTATGTGCATATGTGTGTGAGTCAGACACTTTTATTACATGTAGATGTGATAAGGGTACAGATCTGTTTCATTACTATGAAGATCCCTAATGGTTCCATTTTATAGTTATACCCATCCGTCTCCCTCCCAGAGACCATCTCTATCCTCTGGCAACCACTACTCTGTTCTCTATCTCTATAAATGTGTCATTTGGAGAATGTAATAGAAATAGAATAATACAGTATGTTACCTTCTGTTTATAACCTTTTTTTCACTCAGCATAATTGCCTTGAGATCCATCCACCTTGTGACATGTGTAGTAATAGTTGATTCCTTTCTGTTGCTGAGTAGTATTTCATGGTATGGATGCCACACAGTTTGATCATTCATTCACCCATGGAAGGGCATCTGGGTTGTTTCTAATCTTTGGCTATTACAAATAAAGCTGCTATAAACATTTGCGTATACATTTCGGTGTCTATAAGTTTTCTTTTCTTTGGGTTGAATGCTCGGGAGTATCATTGCTGAGTTGTATGGTAAAATGTGATTAGATTTTTAAGAAATGGCCAAACTATTTTCAAGTGGTTGTACCATTTTGCATTCCCACCAGTAATGTATAAGGGATCCAATTTCTCTGCATTCTTGCCAGCATTTGGTGTTATCATTTTATCACTTCTTTTGAAAAAAAAATTTTTTTTTTTTTGAGATGTAGTCTCGCTCTGTCACCCAGGCTGGAGTGCAGTGGCCGGATCTCAGCTCACTGCAAGCTCCGTCTCCCGGGTTTATGCCATTCTCCTGCCTCAGCCTCCCGAGTAGCTGGGACTACAGGTGCCCACCACTGCGCCCGGCTAATTTTTTGTATTTTTAGTAGAGATGGAGTTTCACCATGTTAGCCAGGATGGTCTCGATCTCCTGACCCCATGATCCACCCGCCTCAGCCTCCCAAAGTGTTGGGATTACAGGCATGAGCCACCATGCCTGGACTACTACTGAGTTTTGAGAGTTCTTTATCACATATACGGTTTGGAAGTGGTTGACAAATGTTTTCCTTCAATCTGTAGCTTGTATTTTCATCTTCTTAACAGGATCTTTCATTGAGCAAAAGTTTTTAGTATTGAAGAAGCCCAATTTATTTGTTTTCTTTTATAGAATTATAATATTGGTGTCATGTCTCAGAATTCTTTACCTAGTCCGGGGTTCTGAAGATTTTCTCCTATGTTTTCTTCTAAACATTTATACCATATACTATATCTCGTGAACTAATGCTTTTACCCTGTGAACTAATGCTTTTACCCTGATTCATATCCCATATACTTAAGGTCTCATTAGAAACAAATGACACCCTCCAACAGATAATTGGATAAAGCTTAATAAAGGGACCATTTACAAAGGTGCAGGAAGAGAAAAGAGAAACCAAGAAAGGTGAAGCACCCTAGGGGTAGCAACAGTGGGGCACTATTACCACTCCTAGGCCTGAATGGGCGAGAGGGAGAGGAGATACCAGGGAGCTGTAGCTGGGGAAGTCCTCACAGCAAGAGCTGTGGCCTGCCTAGCAACCCACTGGGGAGGAGCCAGAAGAATACAAAGCTAAACTTCCCTCTCTTCCTTCTTACCAGTTGGCACCGGAGAACACAACAGCTTGTTTACATACTTGAAACAAGACATGGTATCAAGAAAAGTTGGATTTTAAGAAGGGTACCAGAATCCCTACATTTAGATTCTTAAAGTACAAACATCAATAAAAAACAAAACAAAAAAAAAGAGAAAGAGGAAAATGGAAAATCAGAAATGCCAGTGTCAACTTATCTGATCATACCAATGCTGCATTTGAAATAAAACACGTAAAATGCAAAATATGCTTACTCTAATAGCAAAGCAAGAATTTCAAGCCTTGCTGAAGGTATAACTATCCACTATGTTTTTTCTTTCTTCCAAAGGCAAGCGATCCTGATCAGGGAGGTGTAATGGCATTGCCTTCCCCGGCCTTCCAGGACTTTCTGGATTGTCAAGCAGTAATTAACTTGGTTGGGGGTGGGGGGGGTAGGCAGAGAAAGCTGGGAAGGAAAGAGAGCCAGTAGATGGCAGATGGTTGTCATTTAGGCATTTTTGTCCATGTGGAACAGGATCCTTGCCAAGGGCAGGCCTTCAGTTCCCAGGCTGGAGAGAAGGAGGGTGTTAGAAAACAAGCAGTGGCATAGTCCTAAAAACTAGGACTAATAGGGGGGAGCAAAATGGTGACCAGAGATCTCTGCAGAGTCTCAAGGTCATTTGGGAGCAAAGGATTCCAGATCCCAGATTTCAGGGCCGGCTGCAAGGCTCTCTCTCCTGATTTGCATAGGGACCTGCAGAACCCAGGGCTGGGCTTGTGACCACCATCTGAAGGGAAATCTGAGGCTGTTAACATATTTGATTAAGTTTAGGTTGGTCAGGAAAATGGGTGGCTTGAACATATACGATTCAGTGTGGCAACTGACGAAAGCAAAGATGGGGTGCTGGCCCAGAGCTTTAAAAGGTTACTATGGATGGGAATGTTGTTGTTTTTGTTGTTGTTGCTGTTGTTTTGGGGATGGAGTCTCACTCTGTTGGCAAGGCTGGAGTGCAGTGGCACGATCTGAGCTCAATGCAACCTCTGCCTCCTGGGTTCAAGTGATTCTCCTGCCTCAGCCTCCTGAGTAGCTGGGACTACAGGCATGCGCCACCACTCCCATCTAATTTGTATTTTTAGTAGAGACAGGGTTTCATCATGTTGGCCAGGCTGGTCTCAAACTCCTGACCTCAGGTGATCCACCCACCTCGGCCTCCCAAAGTGCTGGGATTACAGGCATGAGCAACTGTGCCCAGGAATGTTTTTTATTCATTCAGTGAACAAATATTTATCAAGTTTGTTCTAAGAGCCAGGTCCTGTGTTGAGTCCATGGGACACAGTGTTAAGTAAAGTCCAGTTCTCTTAACCTTAAAATGGAACTTAAAATTCAAATAGAAAATGCCATCAGGCCTCCCAAATTTCTGGGATTATAGGCGTGAGCCACCGTGCCCAGACTACTACTGAGTTTTGAGAGTTCTTTATCACATATATGGTTTGGAAGTGGTTGACAAATGTTTTCCTTCAATCTGTAGCTTGTATTTTCATCTTCTTAACAGGATCTTTCATTGAGCAAAAGTTTTTAGTATTGAAGAAGCCCAATTTATTTGTTTTCTTTTATAGAATTATAATATTGGTGTCATGTCTAAGAATTCTTCACCTAGTCCAGGGTTCTGAAGATTTTCTCCTATGTTTTCTTCTAAACATTTATACCATAAACCATATCTCACGCCTGTAATCCCAACACTTTGGGAGGCCGAGGTGGATGGATCACGTGAGGCCAGTAGTTTGAGACAAGCCTGGCCAACATGGCAAAACTCTGTCTCTACTAAAAACACAAAAATTAGCCAGAGCATGGTGGTGTGTACCTGTAATACCAGCTACTCAGGAGGCTGAGGCAGGAGAATTGCTTGAACTCAAGAGGTGGAGTGTAAGGTACATGGATGTGCTTTGGTCAAGGATAGGCCAAGGCAGACGTCAGGCCTGCATGACTCAGTGAGTCTGGTGCACAGGCGCACACCTCCACTTGTTATGTAACCTGTCTGTGTAAGTTCATACTTGGCTCTAAGCCACTATTGTCTGTAAAAGGTATAACTGTCCTGCTGACGCTCTACAGGGGCTCTTGGCTTGGCTCCTGGGGCTCAGCTCAGCTCAACATGGCTTGACATGGCAGGCATGCTGGCAACCAGAGAAAGAAAGAGAGAAAGCCAAAGATGTTCATCTTGCAGACAGAGGGGAGCCACAGCACAGTTTGCACTGGTACCCAGGGAGAGAAAGAGTTAAGCTGCTGATCCCAAAGGCAAGGGAGAGCCCGCCATGCAGCTGCAGGCATGGGGGTGGCAGGAGCCGCAGAGCCGGAGCAAATAGCTGAGATAAAGGTGGACAGTGTGAGAGAGCTAATGTGAGTAAGCTACTGATGCGAAAGCTGCTGAATGAAACTACATTTCACCTGCCTACGGCCCCCCAAGTATTCTTTCTGCCCATCCACCCACTCCCATCAGACTTCAGCATGGGCTGAACCCAGACTCTGGCATTTGGACCTAACACAAAGGTTGCAGTGAGCCGAGATTTTGCCACCGCTCTCCAGTCCAGGCAACAGAGCACTCTGTCTCAGAAAAAAAAAAAAAGCCATCAAAGAGAAGGAGAAAAGAAAGATAATAACCTCTAAAGAGTGATAAATGCTATGAAGAAAACAAAAGAGGGCATTTAATAATAGCTGAAGTGAGAGATGGGAGAAATGGTACTCTAAATTCGTTAAGATGTCTCTGAGAAGGTGACATTAGAGTTGAGGCTTATTGACAGATGGAGCAAGCCCCTTACAGGAAAATCTAGGAGAAATGCAAACAGCTGGAGCAAAGGACCTGCGACAAGAAGGATTTTGGCCTATTTAAGTAACAGAAAGAAGGTGGGCGAGGCCAGAACAGAATGAGCGAGGAGGAAATCATTTAAGATAAAATGAGAAAAAGGGAGGAGGCTGGCACCAGGTTTTAGCCTAGAAAAACTGAAACTCCTAGTTTGATCTCAAACCTCAGCTGCAACAGTCAGCCTTAGGTGCTGACCAGGTGTATTTCATTGAACAATGCCGTGTTGCCTCTGACAATTACCTCCAGCAAGCTGATGAATCTGTAGTCAAGAGCCTCTCTAAATCAACACTATTATGCCTTATTACCTCCAAGCAAATCAGCATAAAGGGATAGAATAGACCATTAAAAATAAGCCAGCAGTTTGCTAGGTGACTGTTCAATAAGATTTCATTACCCGTTCTGTGGATATGCTTCCTGTATGTTCACCCATAGGAGCCTGTCCTGTTTAATAATTCTGGGGGCTCTGCATCAAGGTTTGCCTCCATCCTGACCATGTCGATTCAGAGCCAGGACACAATAAGAATGCACTTTGAATGCTGCTCTTAAGAGAATTAACCAGGTCGGGCGCGGTGGCTTATGCCTGTAGTCTCAGCACTTTGTGAGGCCAAGGCAGGTGGATCACTTGAGGTCAGCAGTTGGAGACGAGCCTGGCCAACATGGTGAAACCCCTTCTCTACTAAAAATACAAAAATTAGCCAGGCATGGTGGCAGGTGCGTGAAATCCCAGCTACTTGGGAGGCTGAGGCAGGAGAATCGCTTGAACTCAGGGGACGGAGGTTGTAGTGAGCCAAGATTGCACCACTGCACTCCAGCCTGGACAACAGAATGAGACTCCATCTCAAAAAAAAAAAAAAAAAAAAAAAAGAGAGAGAGAGGCCGGGTGTGGTGGCTCACGCCTGTAATCCCAGCACTTTGGGAAGCCAAGGCAGGTGGATCATGAGGTCAGGAGATCAAGACCATCCTGGCTAACACGGTGAAACCCCGTCTCCACTAAAAACACAAAAAATTCTCCGGGCATGGTGGCGGGCGCCTGTAGTCCCAGCTACTCAGGAGGCTGAGGAAGGAGAATGGCGTGAGCCCAAGAGGTGGAGCTTGCAGTGCGCCGAGATCGGGCCACTGCACTCCAGCCTGGGGGACAGAGCATGACTCCGTCTCAAATAAAAGAGAGAGAGAGAGAGAGATTTAACCTGAAGACTTGGTTTTGCCCAGATCATACATCTCTCACCGTAACTGAAGGGTGTGAGACTCACCAGTTGTGGACAGATGTGCTGGCATCAGGTTGCCATGTCAATACCCTCTCTAGGCATTCATCGTAGGGAGCCATGGAAAAGCAGAACCACCTGACATACCTCCTTCAGTGTTCTCTAGTGGTGTTCCTTTGACCAGAGTTCCTGAGCACTGAAGAAGCAGAATATGAAGGAAGAAATTTATCTTCCTTGGCCACTTTTACTGCTTAAAGTAGTCACCGGACTCACAATCATTTAATCATCACCTAGAGCAATTTCTTAAATACATACTCTTCTTTTGGCTAAAAAACTCAGAGAAATGGTCATGCCACATAGACAAACATGTCTATTGGTGTTAGGACTCCATATAAGGTTTTTTTTCCCTGTGGATTATTTTAGCTATAGGCTTCTCATGGATTCCCCTCCATTCTTGCCCCAGAGATCTCCTGCTTTTGAATGAATAGTGAAGTTTTAACAATTACCTGTTCACTGTTGCCTCAGTCCCTCAAAAATAATTTTGTAGGACATTAAAATACCATAAGTATTTACAGATTGGCTTCTGTTAAAGTGTTTTGACACTGCTCTTTTTTTTTTCTGTGAACAAATACTTTTTAATGGGTTTAAAGTTTTTTTTGCTTGTTTTGTTTTTGCAAATATACTGGAGAATCAATCACGCAATACTGCCAGGATTGGACATAGTCCAGGGACCACAGTCTGCACACTCCTTTGCTACTGGTCCTGTAATGGCAGAACCTTTCATCTGGCCTTTATTGCTTACTATGACCCCTGCATTATCTTCAAAAGAAAGAAACACACCGTCTTTTCTCCGGTAGGGCTTTCATTGTCAAATGACTACTGCTGGATGTACCTTTTATCTGAGCTCTGGTTTGCCTTTCTTGACTGTAGCCATCCCCACGTCACCCACACTAGCAGCGGGAAATCTGTTCAGCTGTCCCTTGATCCTCTTCACGGAGATGATATACAGGTTTTTGGCTCCTGTGTTGTCAGCTCATTTGATCACAGCTCCTACTGGAAGACCCACAGAAATCTGGAATTTCACACCAGAGTACCCACCACATCCTCACTTCCACATCTTGAACCCGGAAAGAAGGAAAAAGGAAGTAGATTTTGACACTATTCTTAAACAAATTATAGGCAAATTTATCCTGTTAAAAAAAAAAAAAGAATAGGCTGGACACGCTGGCTCACACCTGTCATCCCAGCACTTTGGGAGGCCGAGGCAGGTGGATCACAAGGTCAGGAGTTCAAAAGCAGCCTAGCCAAGATGGTGAAACCCCGTCTCTACTAAAAATACAAAAATTAGCTGGGTGCAGTGGCAGGCGCCTGTAATTCCAGCTACTCAGGCTGAGGCAGGAGAATTGCTTGAACTCGGGCTTCAGAGGTCGCAGTGAGCCAAGATCATGCCACTGCACTCCAGCCTGGGCAACAGAGCGAGACTCCATCTCAAAAAAAAAAAAAAAAAAAAAAAAACCAAAAAAACAGAGTTCTCACCTCTGCAATCAGCAATTCCGCATATTCAGAACTTTGAATATCTTTGCAAATCTGTTAAAGTATAAGCACCAGAAATAGAAATAGGCTCATGCAAAAAAAATTATGTGGCTAGTAACGGATCTAGTAATATTCTTTAAAAATTCAAAACAACAGTAATCTCTAGTACTGAATATTTGCAACATGTTCATGAATAAAAGACTTATACAATCTAATATGATTAAAACACACTTCAAGATTAAAATATTCATTTAAATGGTTCATATTGCCTGAACTTCCTTCGGAAGGTCTAAGGCTTTTTGTGGAAAAACCCTTCTTAGAACTCCCTAAATTGAATAGTCACCGTTGAATAGCCATTTTCTACGTTCCACTCAGAGTCAGGTTGGCCTGAGGTTTTCAGACGTCATCAGCTCGTCCAGCAAAAACATGCGTCTTTGGATTGCTCGTTCCTACTCCATGAACATGTAAAGTTAAGGCCACCCTTTCAAAGGAGCTTCCTTCTCTGGGAAGGTTGGCCTGGTCCCTTTCCTCCCTAAGGGCAGGACCATCACCAGCTGTGAAGAAAGATGGAAAGGGATAGGAGAGTGAAAAAGAAATTCCCTTCCCCAGGCCTACATAAGGAAGGGGAAAATTTCTCTTTTCTTAGCAGTTCAGAGATCCTGACTGGCATCACCTCCCAGGACTCCAAATGCTTCCTTTCTTGTTATAATCCTCTTAAGTTCTTTTTTTCCCATTCCCCCTGTGATTCTGTCAGTGTTTCCCACTCATTCTTACTGGGCTTGGCGCCCCTCCTCCACACTGCAAACCTCACCCAGAAGCAAGGAAAGAGGCCTGGGGGCTTTCAAGTTTATGGCCCATTATAGGTGCATGCTGGGAGGTGTTGAGCAGGGCTGCGGAACTAATCAGTTATCTTAACACTGCGGACAGTAGGGCTAGCATTTGTGGATTGCCAAATGTCACTGCTTATTTCAACTGTAGAAAAAAGAAATCAGCTTTATGAATTACTGATCAGTGCTTTGAATACCCCCCTCAAAAAATCTACAAAATCACCTACCAGAGCTAACCAATTAAAGAAAGAAAGAAAGCAAAAACTCAAAAGAAAATTCTTTGCTCAGTGAACAAAACTAAAGGCAAGGTAAATCAATGCTATTGCAGAAATTGTAAATGAAACAAAGAGACATGCTTTATGTTCCAATGAGGCTCATATGAAACCGACACTAAGATTTCATACTCAGGGTTAATCACAAAACCATAGAATATGGATTAAGCTACTGTGAAAGGTAAAATACAAAGCAACAGGACAGAGAAATTTTAATCAGGAACAAAGATTGCCATAATCCCCAAATGGGTTTGTTTTTGAAAGAAGAGACATTTGTAGAGGACAAACATTCTTAAAACAATAGGAGTGGTGTATAAAATTAACCAAAGTAAGATCTAGGCTAATGTTTGGGTGAGTCAGAGTAGGTACTTTCTACAAGTCATGTGTTCTGCACAAGACTAACTCTATGCATCTCTTCGGTATGGTCTAATTTTTCTAAAATTAGACTGTAGCTCTTTGAAGGCAAGAACTTCTTTATGCTTTATAGCTTCTGGTACACAAGAATTATCTAATTTTAAAAAAATTAGTCCACTCTCATAATATTATCTTTTTTTTTTTTTTTTTTTTTTTTTTTTTTTTTTTTTTTTTTTTTTTTGAGACGAAGTCTCGCTGGTCTCCCAGGCTGGAGTGCAGTGGCGAGATCTCGGCTCACTGTAAGCTCCGCCTCCCGGGTTCACGCCATTCTCCTGCCTCAGCCTCCTGAGTAGCTGGGACTACAGGCTAATTTTTTGTATTTTTTTAGAGACGGGGTTTCACCGTGTTAGCCAGGATGGTCTCAGTCTCCTGAGCTTGTGATCCGCCCGCCTCGGCCTCTCAAAGTGCTGGGATTATAGGCGTGAGCCGCTGCGCCCGGCATATTATCTTATTTTTTTGGACATCCTTACAGTATTATTATTACTATAAAGCTCTTCTTCCGCTCGTTTTTTTCCCTGAAGATTGGTAGAAAATTCCACATAAGGCCGGGTGCGGTGGCTCAAGCCTGTAATCCCAGCACTTTGGGAGGCCGAGACGGGCGGATCACGAGGTCAGGAGATCGAGACCATCCTGGCTAACATGGTGAAACCCCGTCTCTACTGAAAAATACAAAAAAACTAGCCGGGGGAGGTGGCAGGCGCCTGTAGTCCCAGCTACTCGGGAGGCTGAGGCAGGAGAATGGCATAAACCCGGGAGACGGAGCTTGCAGTGAGCTGAGATCCGGCCACTGCACTCCAGCCTGGGCCACAGAGCGAGACTCTGTCTCAAAAAAAAAAAGAAAGAAAATTCCACATAAATAGTGCAAAAATAAAAATCATAGGCAGCTATAAGAAATAATTATTGTCTGACAACAATCACACCAATTTAACGATAATAGAGCATATTATGAGAAAAAATAAGTTGGTTCTTTTTTTTTTTTATTTTCCTGAGAAGAGATAATATGTTTGCAGGTGTCTTCTCACCAACCAAAGTAGGCACACCTCTATGGGACAAACAAGCTCACTTTGTCAAGAGACTTATTTATAGAATCCTTGAAAAAATAAATAAGGGTTATTTCTCCAAAGAATATTTCAAACATTTTTGAGAATCTTGGATGGAAAAGCCAGTACCACAATAAACAAATGTAAATTTTAATGTAGTTTTTCTTCTTCTTCTTTTTTTTTTTTTTTTTTTTTTGAGACAGTGTTACTCTGTTGCCCAGGCTGGAATGCAGTGGTGTGATCTCAGCTCACTGCAACCTCCACCACTTGGGTTCAAGCCATCCTTCTTCCTCAGCCTCCTGAGTAGCTGGGATTACAGCATGCACCACCATGCCTGGCTAATTTTTGTATTTTTAGTAGAGACAACGTTTTGCCATGTTAGCCAGCTCCAATTCCTGGCCTCAAGCAATCCACCCATGGCGGCCTCCCAAAGTGCTGAGATTACAGGTATGAGCCACCATGCCCGGGGTTAATGTAGCTTTTTCTAAAAGAGTAAGAATAAATTCTAAGAAATTAACATAACTTGTGGGAAACTAGTATGTTAGCAAGATAGGAAATTTGGTAAGTTCCAGACAAGAAGCTTAAAATGTGGCCGGGCGCGGTGGCTCAAGCCTGTAATCCCAGCACTTTGGGAGGCCGAGGCAGGCGGATCACGAGGTCAGGAGATCGAGACCATCCTGGCTAACCCGGTAAAACCCTGTCTCTACTAAAAAATACAAAAAAACTAGCCGGGCGAGGTGGCGGGCGCCTGTAGTCCCAGCTGCTCGGGAGGCTGAGGCAGGAGAATGGCATAAACCCGGGAGGCGGAGCTTACAGTGAGCTGAGATCTGGCCACTGCACTCCAGCCTGGGCGACAGAGCGAGACTTCGTCTCAAAAAAAAAAAAAAAAAAAAGAAGCTTAAAATGTATAACTGTGTAGATCATGATAATGAAAGCATACAGTTTTACTATATTATTCATTTCTGTGACAAAGTATGTAATAATTATCATATTTTAGTCAGCTTAGCAGATCACACTTCGAACTCTAGGATAGGCTGGAAATGTAAACCGGAAAGTCAAGAACAAAGAGTCTTTGTAAAAGGCCAATTCCTTGTTGAGCCAATACACATAATATCCTATAAAGAAAGGACTGCTAACACTTAAGTGATAATAATACTGTAACAATAAAAATCTTGCATTTAGGCCAGGTGCGGTGGCTCACGCCTGTAATCCCAGCACTTTGGGAGGCCGAGGTGGGCGGATCACGAGGTCAGGAGATCGAGGCCATCCTGGCTAACACGGTGAAACCCTGTCTCTACTAAAAATACAAAAAATTAGCCAGGCGTGGTGGCAGGCGCCTGTAGTCCCAGCTACTCAGGAGGCTGAGGCAGGAGAATGGCGTGAGCCTGGGAGGTGGAGCTTGCAGTGAGCTGAGATCGTGCCACTGCACTCCAGCCTGGGCGACAGAGTAAGACTCCATCTCAAAAAAAAATAAATAAATACATAAAAAGTAAAATCTTGCATTTATAGAAAGCTTTACACTTTTCAAGTGCATTTATTTTAGCTTATTTGATATCCCCAAATCATGAGTATTCATCTTTGGACCCTGAGGAAAATGTATTCTTCATTCAAAAGACTCGGGCTATCTTGCTTTGTGCAAGAAAACAGTGCAAATCAGTGAGTACTTTACTCCCA